>NC_142813.1:30737159-30971048 GCF_049724085.1 Artemia sp. Qi Xiang Cuo
TAGAATAACATGATATTTCCTATATGTCTGTTAGAATAACATGGTATTTGCTATATGTCTCCGCAAATAACATGGAGATTGCTATATGTCTCCGCAAAGTATAAGGTAACATACTACTAACGTACAGGGATTAGAAGGTACAGTTGGGGGGCTGCCGCCCCCCAAACCTCCCGCTTTTTAGCCATTAAATAAAAAAAAAATTTTTAACTGAAAGTAAGGAGCGACATTAAAACTTAAAACGAACAGAAATTATTCCGTATATGAAAGGGGCTGTGCCCTCCTCAACGCCTCGCTCTTTACGCTAAAGTTTTTATTGTTTAAAAAAAAGAGTTGTGAGAAAGTCAAACTTTAGCGTAAAGAGCGAGGCGTTGAGGAGGGCACAGCCCCTTTCATATACGGAATTTATTTCTGTTCGTTTTAAGTTTTAATGTCGCTCCTTACTTTCAGTTTAAAAATTTTTTTTTATTTAAAGGCTGCGAAAGCGGGGGTTTGGGGGGCGGCAGCCCCCACCTGTACCTTCTAATCCCTGTACGTTTTAAGGTTCGAACTTGTGACTCAGCCTCTTTAACTCTTTAGAAAACGTAGTTTTTTTCAAATAATTTCTGCACGTTTTTGTACAGTTTATTACTTATTATTGCTTGACTAACTGTTAGATGATTGTGTATTATTCTTTTCTTTCTCGAAAGGGTGTTTTAAGGGTCGACCTTGTAACTCAGCCTCTTTAACTCTTTAGAAAACGTAATTGTTTTCAAATAGTTTAAAAAAGAAACTGAGTTTCTTTTTTAAACTTTAAATTCAGTAAATAAAAAATTTCCTCTGCCGGGGAATCGAACCCGGGTCTTCCGCCTGACAGTCAGGAGTATCGACCGCTTTACTAAAGAGACACAATTGTAATTGTTTTTTAGTAAGTTGAATCTATTTTTGACGCAAGCAAATCCCCACAAAACTTGATATTTGTTTTTTGGAAAACAGGGAAGGAGGGATCAGATTGAACTGAAATTTCGAGGATAAGTCCCCAGGCCCCATGGAAAGCTTATCTTCTAAATTTCAGCCCGATCAAACAACGTTAATGGGGGGCTGTGGTGGGAAAAATTAACATGGGCTCTTATAGGAAAACGAGGTTTTTCGTAAATGTAAATTCGGGGGATAATTTTTTCGGTCTGAAAATATCAAAAGGCCCTAACAGGTCGAATTCTTCTTCGAACGAGTCCTCATTCACCCGGATCAGTCGCCAACTGTGGCCTGTAGGCGTGGCTAACAAGAAAAATTTTTTTTTGAACTTTAAGTGGCTATATTTGGTTTTTGGAAAACAGGGAAGGAGTGATCGGATTGAGCTTCGAGGACAATTTCGAGGACAAGCTCCCGGGCCCTAGGAAAGCTTAACCTCTAAATTTCAACCCAATCGGACAACTTTAAAGGGGGGCTGTGGTTGGAAGTTCGAAACTTCCGGCCCACTTTTACCCATGAAGATAAAGTTGGAGGGGGGGGGGTGAAATTTTGCACGTTTCTTAGTTTGAGCTTGGGCTACAAAATGCGATCACCGCCGTCTCTCTGCGGCCTCTAGGACCGGAAATTGCTTAACATCGTGGTGGGTCGCCTCTTTATAGAGGCACAAGTGTGCCTCCTTGAAATGTCAAGCCTTCCAATCACATACTACTATTAATAAGGGCACTAGCCCTTTCAATTTCCAATCAAATGAGCCCTTCTTGAGTTTCTATGTCAACGCTTCCTGTAAACACCTTATATGCCCCCAGGGCATATATTACAAACCTTGCCTTGAGGGCTGTGAGGGGGTTGTCATCCTCAAAGACCTATTTTCCAGAACTTTCAACTACGTTAAACAAAATGGCTATCTCAAAATTTGGATTGGATGTGTTTGGGGAAATGGTGGGCGCGAGGGCGTTAGTTACTCTCCAATCACTTTCAACTATTAAAAAAAGCACTAGCCCTTTCAATTTCCAATCGAATGAGCCCTTTTAAAGTTTCTACGACAACGCTTTCAATAAAACCTTACATGCCCCCAGGACATAACTTACAAGCCTTGCCCTGAGGGCTGGGGGGGGAGGGGGTGTTATCCTCAAAGACCTAATTTCCAGAACTTAACTACGTTCAACAAAATTACTATCTCAAAATTTTGATTGGATGTCAAAATAGGCACTAGCCCTTTCAATTTCCAATCGAATGTGCTCTTTTTGAAGTTTCTATGACAAAGCTTTCTATAAAAACTTTATATACCCCAGGGCATAACTTACAACCCTTGCCATGAGGGCTATGAGGCGGTTGTCATCCTAGAAGACATAATTTCCGGACCTTTCAACTACGTTGAACAAAATGGCTATCTCAAAATTTTGATTGGATGTGTTTGGGGAAAAGGTGGGTGTTAGAGGAGGGTTAGTTGCCTTCAAATCACTTACGACTATTAAAAAGGGTACTAGCCCTTTGTATTTCCAATCGAATGAGCCCTTTTTGAAGTTTCTACGACAAAACCTTCTATAATAACCTCATATGCCCCCAGGGCATAGCTTACAGCCCTTGCCCTGAGGGCTGTGGGGGAGTGTCCTCCTCAAAAACATAATTGCTATCTGGAAATCAACTACGCTGAACAAAATGGCTTTTGAATAAAATGAATAAAAGCTTAAAACTACGTTGAATAAAATGGATATCTCAAAATTTTGATTGGATGTGTTTGGGGAAATGGTGGGCGTGGAAGGGGTGTTAGTTCCCTTCCAATCATTTTCGACTATTTAAAAGGGCACTAGCCATTCGAACTTCCAATCGAATGAGCCCTTTTGCAAGTTTCTACGACATCTCCTCCGATACGAAGTGCTCTGGTTTAAAGAAAAACAACATCGTTCTTTACTTAGGCAGCGCGATTGCGCTGCCTATGATAAGGCATTGATTGATGGCAACTTGATTTTAATTCAAAAATCAACGGATTCTTTATTTTAATATTAAGATTATTTATATATTATTTTAATTAAATATTAGTTAAGAATTATTTAAAAAATTTGAATTATTTTAATTTTAGCCTCATATTTGTAGCGAACAATATAAGCAAGCCTTAAATATCAACTTCGGTGAAAATCAAATATCACTTTTGATATATACTTACCATCTTTAATGTTAATTTTTCATTGTAATATTAACCTCAGACTTATAATCAGTATGCTGAAGAATCCCTTGTCTTGTTCTGAGATGGACATTGAATCATTTGTCAAATGTGTATTTGCAAAGTTTGATCGAACAGTGTCATACAGCTATGATAGAAATCTGGTGCCATTTTTGAAAAATACCATTTTGTGGAGCAATGTAGGCTATACGTTATCTTTTTCTTTTAGGATATATGTTTTATTTTTAGCCTCATATTTACAGTAAACATTGTAATCCAGCCTTACATATCAACTTTGGTTAGAATCAAATATCACTTGTGAAATATAATAACCATCTTTTGATGTTGAACTTCTATATTTTGAGATTAGCCTTAGGTTTGTGATCTTATGTTTAATATTATTTGAAAAAACTACGTTTTCTAAAGAGTTAAAGAGGAGCCCCCCCCCCCCAACTGTGCCTCCTAATCCCTGTATGTTTTAAAGCTTGACCTTGCAACTCAGCCTCTTTAACTCTTTAGAAAACGTAGTTTTTTTCAAATAATTTCTGCACATTTTTGTACAGTTTATTACTTATTATTGCTTGACTAACTGTTAGATGATTGTGTATTATTCTTTTCTTTCTCGACAGGGTGTTTTCAAGAAGCCTTTTGCCGAAATTGGGAAATGTAAATTCGGGGGATAATTTTTTTCGGTCTGAAAGTATCAAAAGGCCCTGCTGGGTCGAATTCCGATTCGAATGAGTCCTCATTCACCCGGATCCGTTGCCAACTGTGGCCTGTAGGCGTGGCTGATAAAAAAAGAGAAATGAACATTAAGTGGCTATATTTGTTTTTTGGAAGACAGGGAAGGAGTGATCGGATTGAGCTGAAATTTCGAGGATAAGCGGATTTAAAAAAGAAACTGAGTTTCTTTTTTAAACTTTAAATTCAGTATATAAAAAATTGTCTTTGACAGGGAATTGAACCCGGATCTTCCGCCTGACAGTCACGAACAGCAACCATTGTACCACAGAGACACTTACGGAAATATCATTTTAGTCTCTCGTATCTATTTTTGACGCAAGCAAATCCCCACAAAACTTGATATTTGGTTTTTGGAAAATAGGGAAGGAAGGATCGGATTGAGCTGAAATTTTGAGGATAAGCTCCCAGGAAAGCTTATCCTCTAAATTTAAGCCCGATCGGACAACGTTAAAGGGGGGCTGTGGTGGGAAAAATTAATATGGGCTCTTATAGGAAAACGAGGTTTTTCGTAAATATAAATTCGGGGGATAATTTTTTTGGTCTGAAAATATCCAAAGGCCCTAATATGTTGCATTCCGCTTCGAATGAGTCCTCATTCACCCGGATCCAGTGCCAACTGTGGCCTGTAGGCGTGGCTAATAAAAAAAAGAGAAATGAACTTTATGTGGCTATATTTGTTTTTTGGAAAACAGAAACAACAATATAATTTCGTGTTTTTCTATTCAAGTCATAGCTCTAATATAAAACTATGACGAAATTCAATATTTATCTAGTAGGGTTTCAGACAAGGTAATTCTAATGATGTACTTTTGTTTTGATCTGACTCTATTTTTAGGAGTTTTGTTATATTTCTTAGCATTGGACTGATAGTCTCTTACTAGATTGCTAGCTACTGCTGCAACCCGGATTCACATATATATTATTTATGAGAGGCAACCTGGCCGAGTGGTCCAAGGCACTGGTGTTAGCCACCAGTCTCTTCGGAGGCGTGGGTTCAAATCTTACCGCAGGTATACGATTATGTTTGAAAGACTGCAGTGTGAAAAGACATCGAAAATGCAGTTTTTGGTGAAAAAATTTATTCTCTTTTAGAAATAATTTATTTTAGTTACAAAAGGTTTTTAACCCAATTAATTTCCTTTAAAATGAGCTATTGAACAACCCTCTAAGATGTTCCAGTGCCAAGCTATCTCTGGAAACAAAGAAAAAAAGAAAAAAAGAAAAAAATATCCCGTTTAGGAAGAATGTTGTAGTAGCTACCACTTTTCTTGATTTTCAAGCCAATATATTTCCTTTTCTGTTCAAGCCAAGGGACAGAAAGTTTCCTATACAGGGGTTTCGGACAAGGCGGTTCTAATGGTGTACTTTTTGTTTTGATCTGACTCCTTTTTTAGGAACTATGGGTTTTTATATTTCTTAACATTGGACGTGATTGCTAGCTACCACTGCAACCCGGATACCGCTGCAACTCTTAATATTGGACGTGATCGTCTCTTATTAGGTTGCTAGCTACCGCTGCAACCGGATTTTCCTATGGGGCGTGATCGTCTCTTACTAGGTTGCTAGCTACCTAGTAACAAACAGGAAAAAGCCTACGGCTTTTTCTTCTTTGAAATAGTAAGAGACGAACCTCAAACAATCAAAGGGCTAACTAATTCCATTATGTGCAATGGTTTTTTATCTCAGTGATCGTCTTTTAATGTAACTTCAAAATTCAAATATCTTTGAAAACAATGCAGTATGAAAATATATCAAAAATGCAGTTTTTTGACAAAATTGATTCTACTTTAAAAACTATTTTATTTTTAATTACAAAAAGCACTAGATTTAGCAATTTACTTTAAAATGAGCTATTATACAGCTTTCTATGATTTTTCAGTGTCCAGCTAGCTGAGGAGAAACAAAAGGCTTTCAGTTAACATGGGCTAGGTGTCGTTCTTTATTGTATCAAAATTAAACTAGTTACTATCGCCTAGAGTTAGTTCTTTACCATATCGTAACAATTTTTTTTATAATAATAATTAATTTAGTTAATTACAAAAGGTTTCTATATACAGCAGTTTCCTTTAAAATGAGCCATTACACAGCTCTTTAATATGACCACAAACTGTTTGATTTAATACTTAAGCTACTATGGGTTCAGTTTGTTCCTTATTGTATCTAATGTATGAAATGGTTTGTTATTCAAATGATCGTCCTTTAATGTAACTACGTAACTCATTTTAAAGGTAGAACTCTTTCTAATTGATTACAAACAAGAGACTAGCCTCAAACAATCAAGTAGCTAACTAACTCAAGTGTATGTATTGGGTTTTTATTCCAATGACCGTCTTTTAGTGGAAAATTTTAATATATTGACCTTAAATATAATAACTGTACTAGCTTATACTATAGTTAAGTGGCCTATAAAATTTAGTATAGGAAAGAGGTCGTTCTTTATTGAAATTTTGAATCTCATCTAGAGATAAGAAATCTGCTTGCATTATATGTAGGGGGAAAAGGCTTTAGTTTTTCAATAATGACTAGAAAGAAGCCTAAGATTTTTATGTACAGTGCAACTTGATTCATTTTGTAGATAGTCTTGTACACTTTTAGTGTGAACACCAGTGACATTGGAAAGAGTGGTGGGGGAGCTTAAACTTCTCACTTTACCAATATTTTTATAGACACTTTTCAGAACTTCAACTATTTTGAATGTAAACACGTAGTGTAACGTCCACTACCCATTTGTGCACTTGTGGATGATACTGAGTGGATGAACTGTATCGGTCCTTTGTGTAAAAAATAATAGAGACGAACCTCAAACAATCAAGTAGCTAACTAAGTCCGAAGCATGCAATGGTTTTCTATTTCTATTATCGTCTTTTAATGTAAAAATTACAAACAAAAAAAATCCTATGGCTTTTTCTTAATTGGAATAGTAAGAGACACCCTGGCTAAAACCTACGATTATGGTCAATTGCTCCAAAATCGTATGGGATAGTTTTCATATTTTTTTTATTTAATCTTAGACACAATATACTGATTGATATATATGTATTAGCAGTTACCACAGTCCCTTGAAGATGGACTTGTTATGCTGATATGAAGGATTTAAATTCAAAACACTATGTGATAACGATTGATCTTAAATGATATACCGCTGCAACCCGGATTACATGCTGTTGTTTGTTATTTACTAATTTTCAGATCGATCCTTTATGTATATACTACTTTTAATTAATATTTCAGTTACTATGAGCAAGCGTTCGTTCTTTATTATACTACAGTATAACGAATGCCCATGCTTTCTTGTGTCCCTGTAATTGATTTCACAAAAATCCAAGCCGCCAAGGTAGAAATTAACCACTTTGTCAGTTGAAAATTTTAATGCTATATTATTTTCAAGGATATCAAAAAGAATTTCACATACTTCAATATCCGTCGGATAGAGCTTGCAGATATCAGGGTGACATTGCCAAGTAACCTGCTGCCCAATTTTTGGTTTTGAATGTTTACTCATATTTTTATAGGTGACTTCAGCCATCATAATTTCCTTGTCAGATCTAGTTTTAGAGCATTTTTTCAATAGTTGTCTCGTACTTTTCAGGACAGTTTGTTCTACTACACAGAGAATTTTTTGCCAAATATTCAGTAGAACTAAAAGGACTGTTTAAAACACAGTTAGAAATGCTTTTTTCTTGAGTCGGTGTTCCAGGAATTTGTTCTAAATCATTAGTCTTACAAACACATTTACTAATAACCCTAACAGGCTCGTTTTCGCCATAATTGAAAAACATTGCTTTTCCTTCGCTGTTGATAGGTATGCTTGTATATATATTTTTATTGCTGCTACATAAACTGCAATTGCTCCTTCCAAAATTAATATACGAATTTTCTAAGAAGTACGCCTCCGTATATTCACTGTGTTGTCGAACATTTTCCATTGCATCTATAAACTGTTCCGCAGTTGCCAATCCATACCTTGGAAGCTTTTCGTTAAACTGACAACATTTCTTTTGGATATTACTGTGAAGCTTTGTCAAAGAATTTCTAGCCGACTTATTCAACAGCATCCGCTCTTTCAAAGAGAATTTTAATCTGTAATTTTGAATACCTTTCGTGATCCCGATAAAACATGCGTAAAATGTTTCTCAATTTACAAAGATCAGCCTGCATTTTTGCCATCTTCTTGTATTTCTGAATGTAATTTTTCCCTTTGTCCTTATGCGTTCTTCGGTACAACCTCGCAGAGAATTTAATTTTTTCATTATAGATTTTGTCACCCCAGTAACGCTCCTTAATCTTTTGTTTGGCTGTCTCAATTTTTACTTCTCGATACACCTGGACGGTTGAATACCTTTGCTTTTGGTTTCTCTTATATTTGATGCGGTAATCTTCATCATTGTGATAACTCTCCTTGAACTTTTGTTTGGCTGTCTCAATTTTTACTTCTCGATACACCTAGACGGTTGAATACCTTTGTTTTCGGTTTTTCTTATATTTGATGCGGTAATCTTCATCATTGTGATAACTCTCCTTGAACTTTTGTTTGGCAGTCTCAATTTTTGCATGTCTATAATCTTCATCATTGTGATAACACATCTTGCTGTTTTGCTTGATTACTTCTCGATACGCCTGGTCGGTTGAATACCTTTGCTTTTCTCTTTTCAAGATACTATCTCTGTTGTTTGTGTAGTACTATTTTTTCAATTTGCGTGCAGCTTGCTTGATTGAAACCATTATGTAATTATGAATGTGAACATTTACAGTTCTGACGCTTCTTATATAGTAATTATGACATCACGGCGTAATGATTTTATTGACGTCATAGCGCAATGACATTATTTCATGACGTCTTCAGAAACAACAATATAATTTCATGTTTTTCTATTCACGTCATAGCTCTAATATAAAACTATGTCGACATTCAATATTTATCTAGTAGGGTTTCAGACAAGGTAATTCTAATGATGTACTTTTGTTTTGATTTTACTCTATTTTTAGGAGTTTTGTTATATTTCTTAGCATTGGACTGATCGTCTCTTACTAGATTGCTAGCTACTGCTGCAACCCATATTCACATATATAGTTATTTATGAGAGGCAACCTGGCCGAGTGGTCCAAGGCACTGGTGTTAGCCACCAGTCTCTTCGGAGGCGTGGGTTCAAATCTTACCACTGGTATACGATTATGTTTGAAAGACTGGAGTGTGAAAAGACATCAAAAATGCAGTTTTTGGTGGAAAAATTTATTCTCTTGTGGAAATAATTTATTTTAGTTACAAAAGGTTTTTAACCCAATTAATTTCCTTTAAAATGAGCTACTGAACAACCCTCTACGATGTTCCAGTGCCAAGCTATCTGTGGAAACAAAGAAAAGAGAAAAGAGAAAAAAATATCCCGTTTAGGCAGAATGTTGTAGTAGCTGCCACTTTTCTTGATTTTCAAGTCAATATATTTCCCTTGCTGTTCAAGCCAAGGGACAGAAAGTTTCCTATACAGGGGTTTCGGATAAGGCGGTTCTAATAGTGTACTTTTTGTTTTGATCTGACTCCTTTGTTAGGAACTATGGGTTTTTATATTTCTTAACATTGGACGTGATCGTCTCTTACTAGGTTGCTAGCTACCGCTGCAACCCGGAAATTATTTCTTAACATTGGACGTGAGCGTCTCTTACTGGGTTGCTAGCTACCGCTGCAACCCGGATATCAGTTACTATGTGAGAGAGATCGTTCTTTACTGTAATTACAAACAGGAAAAAGCCTACGGCTTTTTCTTCTTTGAAATAGTAAGAGACTAGTCTCAAACATTCAAGTAGCTAACTAAATCAAATGTATATAATTGGTTTTTATTCCAATGATCGTCTTTTAATAGAAAATTTTAATATATTGACCTTAACTATGTCTGTACTAGCCTACACTATAGTTAAGTGGCCTATAAAATTTAGTATAGGCAAGAGGTCGTTCTTTATTATAAAAAAAATTAAACTAATTTTTAAATTTTCAGGTATTTTTCTAGTCTAAATTAAAAGATTAAAACTATTGTTAGGAACTATGGGTTTCTGACTCCTTTGTTAGGAACTATGGGTTTTTATATTTCTTAACATTGGACCTGATCGTCTCTTACTAGGTTGCTAGCTACCACTGCAACCGGATTTTACTATGGGGCGTGATCGTCTCTTACTAGGTTGCTAGCTACCTAGTAACAAACAGGAAAAAGCCTACGGCTTTTTCTTCTTTGAAATAGTAAGAGACGAACCTCAAACAATCAAAGGGCTAACTAATTCTAATATGTGCAATGGTTTTTTATCCCAATGATCGTCTTTTAATGTAACTTCAAAATTCAAATATCTTTGAAAACAATGCAGTATGAAAATATATCAAAAATGCAGTTTTTTGACAAAATTGATTCTACTTTAAAATCTATTTTATTTTTAATTACAAAAAGCACTAGATTTAGCAATTTACTTTAAAATGAGCTATTATACAGCTTTCTATGATTTTTCAGTGTCCAGCTAGCTGAGGAGAAACAAAAGGCTTTCAGTTAACATGGGCTAGGTGTCGTTCTTTATTGTATCAAAATTAAACTAGTTACTATCGCCTAGAGTTAGTTCTTTACCATATCGTAACAATTTATTTTATAATAATAATTAATTTAGTTAATTACAAAAGGTTTCTATATACAGCAGTTTCCTTTAAAATGAGCCATTACACAGCTCTTTAATATGACCACAAACTGTTTGATTTAATACTTAAGTTACTATGGGTTCAGTTTGTTCCTTATTGTATCTAATGTATGAAATGGTTTGTTATTCAAATGATCGTCCTTTAATGTAACTACGTAACTCATTTTAAAGGTAGAACTCTTTCTAATTGATTACAAACAAGAGACTAGCCTCAAACAATCAAGTAGCTAACTAAATCAAGTGTATGTATTGGGTTTTTATTCCAATGACCGTCTTTTAGTGGAAAATTTTAATATATTGACCTTAAATATAATAACTGTACTAGCCTATACTATAGTTAAGTGGCCTATAAAATTTAGTATAGGAAAGAGGTCGTTCTTTATTAAAATTTTGAATCTCATCTAGAGATAAGAAATCTGCTTGCATTATATGTAGGGGGAAAAGGCTTTAGTTTTTCAATAATGACTAGAAAGAAGCCTAAGATTTTTATGTACAGTGCAACTTGATTCATTTTGTAGATAGTCTTGTACACTTTTAGTGTGAACACCAGTGACATTGGAAAGAGTGGTGGGGGAGCTTAAACTTCTCACTTTACCAATATTTTCATAGACACTTTTCAGAACTTCAACTATTTTGAATGTAAACACGTAGTGTAACGTCCACTACCCATTTGTGCACTTGTGGATGATACTGAGTGGATGAACTGTATCGGTCCTTTGTGTAAAAAATAATAGAGACGAACCTCAAACAATCAAGTAGCTAACTAAGTCCGAAGCATGCAATGGTTTTCTATTTCTATTATCGTCTTTTAATGTAAAAATTACAAACAAAAAAAATCCTATGGCTTTTTCTTAATTGGAATAGTAAGAGACACCCTGGCTAAAACCTACGATTATGGTCAATTGCTCCAAAATCGTATGGGATAGTTTTCATATTTTTTTTATTTAATCTTAGACACCATATGCCTAATTTTTATATTAGCAGTTACCGTATATTTGTATTAGCAGTTACCACGGTCCTTTGGAGATGGACTTGTCATTCTGATATGAAGGATTTGAATTCAAAATACTGTGTGATAACGATTGATCTTAAATGATATACCGCTGCAACCCGGATTACATGCTGTTGTTTGTTATTTACTAATTTTCAGATCGATCCTTTATGTATATACTACTTTTAATTAATATTTCAGTTACTATGAGCAAGCGTTCGTTCTTTATTATACTACAGTATAACGAATGCCCATGCTTTCTTGTGTCCCTGTAATTGATTTCACAAAAATCCAAGCCGCCAAGGTAGAAATTAACCACTTTGTCAGTTGAAAATTTTAATGCTATATTATTTTCAAGGATATCAAAAAGAATTTCACATAATTCAATATCCGTCGGATAGAGCTTGCAGATATCAGGGTGACATTGCCAAGTAACCTGCTGCCCAATTTTTGGTTTTGAATGTTTACTCAGATTGTTATAGGTGACTTCAGCCATCATAATATCCTTGTCAGATCTAGTTTTAGAGCATTTTTTCAATAGTTGTCTCGTACTTTTCAGGACAGTTTGTTCTACTACACAGAGAATTTTTTGCCAAATATTCAGTAGAACTAAAAGGACTGTTTAAAACACAGTTAGAAATGCTTTTTTCTTGAGTCGGTGTTCCAGGAATTTGTTCTAAATCATTAGTCTTACAAACACATTTACTAATAACCCTAACAGGCTCGTTTTCGCCATAATTGAAAAACATTGCTTTTCCTTCGCTGTTGATAGGTATGCTTGTATATATATTTTTATAGTTGCTACATAAACTGCAATTGCTCCTTCCAAAATTAATATACGAATTTTCTAAGAAGTACGCCTCCGTATATTCACTGTGTTGTCGAACATTTTCCATTGCATCTATAAACTGTTCCGCAGTTGCCAATCCATACCTTGGAAGCTTTTCGTTAAACTGACAACATTTCTTTTGGATATTACTATGAAGCTTTGCCAAAGAATTTCTAGCCGACTTTTCAACAGCATCCGCTCTTTCAAAGAGAATTTTAATCTGTAATTTTGAATACTTTTCGTGATCCCGATAAAACATGCGTAAAATGTTTATCAATTTACAAAGATCAGCCTGCATTTTTTCCATCTTCTTGTATTTTTGAATGTAATTTTTCCCTTTGTCCTTATGCGTTCTTCGGTACAACCTCTCAGAGAATTTAATTTTTTCATTATAGATTTTGTCACCCCAGTAACGCTCCTTGATCTTTTGTTTGGCTGTCTCAATTTTTACTTCTCGATACACCTGGACGGTTGAATACCTTTGCTTTTGGTTTCTCTTATATTTGATGCGGTAATCTTCATCATTGTGATAACTCTCCTTGAACTTTTGTTTGGCTGTCTCAATTTTTACTTCTCGATACACCTGGACGGTTGAATACCTTTGCTTTTGGTTTTTCTTATATTTGATGCGGTAATCTTCATCATTGTGATAACTCTCCTTGAACTTTTGTTTGGCAGTCTCAATTTTTGCATGTCTATAATCTTCATCATTGTGATAACACATCTTGCTGTTTTGTTTGATTACTTCTCGATACGCCTGGTCGGTTGAATACCTTTGCTTTTTTCTTTTCAAGATACTATCTCTGTTGTTTGTGTAGTACTGTTTTTTCAATTTGCGTGCAGCTTGCTTGATTGAAACCATTATGTAATTATGAATGTGAACATTTACAGTTCTGACGCTTCTTATATAGTAATTATGACGTCACGGCGTAATGATTTTATTGACGTCATAGCGCAATGATATTATTTCATGACGTCTTCAGAAACAATAATATAATTTCGTGTTTTTCTATTCACGTCATAGCTCTAATATAAAACTATGACGACATTCAATATTTATCTAGTAGGGTTTCAGACAAGGTAATTCTAATGATGTACTTTTGTTTTGATTTGACTCTATTTTTAGGAGTTTTGTTATATTTCTTAGCATTGGACTGATCGTCTCTTACTAGATTGCTAGCTACTGCTGCAACCCATATTCACATATATAGTTATTTATGAGAGGCAACCTGGCCGAGTGGTCCAAGGCACTGGTGTTAGCCACCAGTCTCTTCGGAGGCGTGGGTTCAAATCTTACCGCTGGTATACGATTATGTTTGAAAGACTGCAGTGTGAAAAGACATCAAAAATGCAGTTTTGGTGGAAAAATTTATTCTCTTTTAGAAATAATTTATTTTAGTTACAAAAGGTTTTTAACCCAATTAATTTCCTTTAAAATGAGCTACTGAACAACCCTCTACGATGTTCCAGTGCCAAGCTATCTCTGGAAACAAAGAAAAGAGAAAAGAGAAAAAAATATCCCGTTTAGGCAGAATGTTGTAGTAGCTGCCACTTTTCTTGATTTTCAAGTCAATATATTTCCCTTGCTGTTCAAGCCAAGGGACAGAAAGTTTACTATACAGGGGTTTCGGACAAGGTGGTTCTAATAGTGTACTTTTTGTTTTGATCTGACTCCTTTGTTAGGAACTATGGGTTTTTATATTTCTTAACATTGGACGTGATCGTCTCTTACTAGGTTGCTAGCTACCGCTGCAACCCGGAAATTATTTCTTAACATTGGACGTGATCGTCTCTTACTGGGTTGCTAGCTACCGCTGCAACCCGGATATCAGTTACTATGTGAGAGAGATCGTTCTTTACTGTAATTACAAACAGGAAAAAGCCTACGGCTTTTTCTTCTTTGAAATAGTAAGAGACTAGCCTCAAACATTCAAGTAGCTAACTAAATCAAATGTATATAATTGGTTTTTATTCCAATGATCGTCTTTTAATAGAAAATTTTAATATATTGACCTTAACTATGTCTGTACTAGCCTACACTATAGTTAAGTGGCCTATAAAATTTAGTATAGGCAAGAGGTCGTTCTTTATTATAAAAAAATTAAACTAATTTTTAAATTTTCAGGTATTTTTCTAGTCTAAATTAAAAGATTAAAACTATTGTTAGGAACTATGGGTTTCTGACTCCTTTGTTAGGAGCTATGGGTTTTTATATTTCTTAACATTGGACGTGATCGTCTCTTACTAGGTTGCTAGCTACCGCTGCAATCCGGATATCCAATGACCGTGTTTTAGTGGAAAATTTTAATATATTGACCTTAAATATAATAACTGTACTAGCCTATACTATAGTTAAGTGGCCTATAAAATTTAGTATATGCAAGAGGTCGTTCTTTATTATAATGAGCCATTGAACAACTCTCTACGATATTCCAATGCCATGCTATCTGTTGAATTACTAACCTAAACTATAATTAAGTGGCGTATAAAATTTAGTATAGGCAAGAGGTCGTTCTTTATTATAACTTTCGCAAAACTTCATAGTAATATCCAAAAGAAATGTTTCATGTTTAGTGAAAAGCTTACAAGGTATGGACCGGTAACTGTGGAACAGTTTACAGATGTAATGGGAAATCTTATACATCACTGTGAATATATGGAGGCATAATTGTCCTTTACTTAGTTTCAGCTTAAATTCAATGATCGAGCCTTTATGTAATGCAACCCGGATTTACTATAACAACCAGGATGACGTCAGTTACAACTTGGGTTTCTTTTTATGCTAGATCATTACAAACAGGAAAAAGCATACTGCTTTTTCTTCTTTGAAATAGTAAGAGACGATCCTAAAGCAATCAAGTAGCTATCTAAGTCCAATGTATGCAGTGGTATGTTATTCCAATGATCGTATTTTAATGTAATTTTCTTGATTTTCAAGCCAATATATTTCCCTTGCTGTTCAAGCCAAGGGACTGAAAGTTTCCTATAATGGTGTACTTTTTGTTTTGATCTGACTACTTTTTTAGGAACTATGAGTTTTTATATTTCGTAACATTGGACGTGACCGTCTCTTACTAGGTTGCTATCTACCGCTGCAACCCGGATAATTGACAACCACCATTTATGATGAGCTATATTCGTCCTTTATGTAACTACACCTGGAACCACCATATATCAGTTAGTATGGGAGAGAGATCGTTCTTTACTGTAAACAAGGGACAGAAAGTTTACTATACAGGGGTTTCGGACAAGGCGGTTCTAATGGTGTACTTTTTGTTTTGACCTGACTCCTTTTTTAGGAACTATGGGTTTTTATATTTCTTAACATTGGACGTGATCGTCTCTTGATCGTCATGATCTGGTATTATGTTTGAAAGACTGCAGTGTAAAAAGACATCAAAAATGCAGTTTTTGGTGGAAAAATTTATTTTCTTTTATAAATAATTTATTTTAGTTTCTATAGATTTTTAACCCAATTAATTTCCTTTAAAATGAGCTATTGAACAACTATATACGATGTTCCAATGCCAAGCTATCTCTGGAAACAAAGAAAAAAAAAATATCCCGTTTAGGCAGAATGTTGTAGTAGCTGCCACTTTTCTTGATTTTCAAGCCAATATATTTCCCTTGCTGTTCAAGCCAAGGGACAGAAAGTTAACTATACAGGGGTTTCGGACAAGGCGGTTCTAATGGTGTACTTTTTGTTTTGATCTAACTCCGTTGTTAGGAACTATGGGTTTTTTAATTTCTTAACATTGGACGTGATCGTCTCTTACTTGGTTGCTAGCTACCGCTGCAACCCGGATTATGTAATATCCAATAATTGTCTTTTAATGTAATCTCTTTATCATCTATATCATCATAGATTATTCTATATCATCACAAACAGGAAAAAGCCTACGGCTTTTTCTTCTTTGAAATAGTAAGAGACGAACCTCAAGCAATCAAGTAGCCAACATAGTCCAATGTATGCAGTGGTATGTTATTCCAATGATCGTCCCTTAATGTAAAATAAGACAAGGCAGTTCTTCATCAGATACTTCATCAGAATTATCGTCCAATAATATATCATTACAAACAGGAAACAGCCTACGGCTTTTTTTTAGGAATTATGGGTTTTTATATTTCTTAACATTGGACGTGATCGTCTCTTACTAGGTTGCCAGCTACCGCTGCAACCCGGATTAATGTAAGTACAATTCTGGATAC
The DNA here is from genome assembly GCF_049724085.1 of Artemia sp. Qi Xiang Cuo. Taxonomy (NCBI): domain Eukaryota; kingdom Metazoa; phylum Arthropoda; class Branchiopoda; order Anostraca; family Artemiidae; genus Artemia; species Artemia sp. Qi Xiang Cuo. Next base: position 30,753,708 of record NC_142813.1, read on the forward strand.
ATCTGGATACAATCTGGCAATTTTTTGACAAAATTGATTCTACTTTAAAATGTATTTTATCTTTAATTACAAAAGGCACTAGATCTAGTGATTTCCTTTAAAATGAGCCATTAAAAAACTCTCTATGATGTTCCAGTGCCAAGCTATCTGTGGAAGAGAAAGAAAGAAAAAAATATCCCGTTTGTAGAGATTATAATTGGTATGATGAAATAATAATATACATATGGTTCTTAAATTATATGTATTTATAGTCCCATATGGTCTAGCAGATAGGATAGCTGGCTTTCACCTAGCAGGGCCGGGTTCGATTCTTGATATGGCAAAAATATTAAATCTATAATCTTCGAAAATTAGAAGCTCTAAACCTTTTATAATTTATAGTGGGCCACATCGATCCTTTATGTAATAACGCTGCAACCTGGACTAGGTTGCTAGCTACCATTGCAACCCGAATTACAAACAGGAAAAAGCCTACGGCTTTTTCTTCTGTGAAATAGTAAGAGACGAACCTCAAACAATCAAGTAGCTAACTAAGTCCAATGTATGCAATGGTTTGTTGATCTTCTTTTAATGTAATTTCGTAAGAAAAAAGATTCTATTTAAAAATAATTTGTTTTATAACTACAAAAAATTTTTAATCCCATTAATTTGCTTTAAAATGAGCCATTAAACAACTCTCTACGATGTTCCAGTGCCAAGCTATCTGTGGAATTACTAACCTATACTATAATTAAGTGGCGTATAAAATTTAGTATAGGCAAGAGGTCGTTCTTTATTATAATAACCTATACTATAATTAAGTGGCGTATAAAATTTAGTATAGGCAAGAGGTCGTTCTTTATTATAACATTTCTAACCGACTTTTCAACAGCATCCGCTCTTTCAAAGAGAATTTTAATCTGTAATTTTGAATACTTTTCGTGATCCTGGTTAAACATGCGTAAAATGTTTCTCAATTTACAAAGATCAGCCTGCATTTTTGCCATCTTCTTGTATTTCTGAATGTAATTTTTCCCTTTGTCCTTATGCGTTCTTCGTTACAACCTCGCAGAGAATTTAATTTTTTCAGTATATCTTTTGTCACCCCAGTATCTACCCATTATTCTGGTAGCAACTTTTTTCTTATGTATTTTTCGGTAATCTTCATCATTGTGATAACGCTCCTTTCTCTTTTGTCTAGCCTGCTCAATTTTTACTTCTCGATACGCCTGGTCGGTTGAATACCTTTACTTTTCTCTTTTCAAGATACTATCTCTATTGTCTGTGTAGTACTGTTTTTTTAACTTGCGTGTAGCTTGCTTTGATCTAACCATTATAAAATTCATGAATGAGACCATTTACATCTTTGTCGTTCTTAAATAGTACTACCACAGACAATTTTTACTCCTTTGTCAACCTAAAGTCTAAACAAAACTTCAATAGATGGCTACTTGATTAACATCATTTATGATGAACCATTTCGATCCTTAATGTAATTACGATGAACTATATCAGTCCTTTATGTAAGTTGCTAGCTACCACTGCAACCTGAATAATAAACTGATTACAAACAGGAAAAAGCCTACGGCTTTATCTTCTTTGAAATAGTAAGAGACGAACCTAAAACAATCAAGTAGGTAACTAATTCCAATGAATGCAATTGCTTGTTATTCCAGTGATCGTCTTTTAATGTCATCTAATAATAATTGACAAACACCATTTATGATAAGTTATATCGGTCCTTTATGTAGAACCGCTGTAACCCTGATAACAAACAGGAAAATATTACAAACAGGAAAAAGCCTACGGCTTTTTCTTCTTTGAAATAGTAAGAGACGAACCTCAAAAGATCAAGTAGCTAACTAAGTCCAATGCATGCAATAATTTTTATTCCAATGATCGTCTTTTAATGTAACATATCAGTTACTATGGGAGAGAGATCGTTCTTTACTGTAACTATTTTTAGGAGTTTTGGGTTTTTATATTTCTTAGCATTGGACTGATCGTCTTTTACTTGGTTGCTAGCTACTGCTGCAACCTAAATTCACATATATATTTATGAGAGGCAGCCTGACCGAGTGGTCCAAGGCAATGGTGTTAGCCACCAGTCTCTTCGGAGGCGTGGGTTCAAGTCTTACCGCTGGTATACGATTATGTTTGAAAGACTGCAGTGAGAAAAGACATCAAAAATGCAGTTTTTGGTAGAAAAATTTATTGTCTTTTAGAAATAATTTATTTTAGTTACTATAGATTTGTAACCCAATTATTTTCCTTTAATTAAAATTAAAGGTTTCTATATACAGCAGTTTCCTTTAAAATGAGCCATTGAACAGCTCTTTATTACGACCAAGAACTGTTTGATTTAATACTTAAGTTACTATGGGTTACAGTTCGTTCCTTATTGTAATTTCCTATACAGGGGTTTCGGACAAGACGGTTCTAATGGTGTACTTTTTGTTTTGATCTGACTCCTCTGTTAGGAACTATGGGTTTTTATATTTCTTAACATTGGACGTGATCGTCTCTTACTAGGTTGCTAGCTACCGCTGCAACCCGGATGTGGGAAAATTTTTAACTCTATAATCTTCGAAATTTGAACCTTTCATAATTTATAATGATGTATAATATAAATACTGTAATCTTAACTATAGTAAAGTTGCCTATGCAAGTTAGTATAGGGAAGAGTTCGATCTTTATTAAATTAATGTAACAAAGGACGGGAAGTTTTTTATATAGAAGTTTTGGTAAAGGCGGTTCTAAAAGTGTACTTCTTGTTTTGATCTGAATCTTTTTTCAGGAGTTATCGGTTACATTAGTTTCTAATATGGGGCGTGATCGTCTCTTACTAGTTTGCTAGCTACCGCTGCAACCTGGACTTTACTAACCTATACTACAGTTAAGTGGCCTATAAAGTTTAATATAGGCAAGAGGTCGTTCTATATTATATTCCTTTAAATAGTAAGAGACAAAACTCAAACAATCAAGTAGCTAACTAAGTCCAATGTATGGAATGGTTTGTTATTTCAGAGATCGTCTTTTAATGTCATTACCAAACTATACTACAATTGAGTGGCGTATAAAATTTTGTATAGGTGAGAGGTCATTCTTTATTATAAATTCCAGTGCAAAGCTGTCTCTGGAAAAGAAGAAAAAAAGAAAAAAATATCCCGTTTGTCGAGAATAACGTGGTTAAAGTCAATTTTCTTGATTTTCAAGCCAATATATTTCCCTTGCTGTTCAAGCCAAAGGGCGGTAAGTTTCCTTTCGAGGGATTTCGGACAGGGCGGTTCTAATGCTGTACTTTTTGTTTTGATCTGACTCCTTTTTTAGGAACTATGGGTTTTTATATTTCTTAACATTGGACGTGATCGTCTCTTACTAGGTTGCTAGCTAGGTTGCTAGCAGTATGGAAAGACATAAAAAAAAACAGTTTTTAGTGGAAAAATTTATCCTGTTTTAATTTGTTTTAGTTACAAAAGGTTTTTAAACCAATTAATTTCCTTTAAAATGAGCCATTGAACAACTTTCTGTGATGTTCCAGTGCAAAGCTATCTCTGGATAACAAGAAAAAAAAATATCCCGTTTAGGCAGTATGGTGTAGTAGCTGCCACGTTTTAGTTACAAAAGGATTTTAATCCAATTAATTTCCTTTAAAATGAGCCATTGAACAACTCTCTACGATGTTCCAGTGCAAAGCTATCTCTGGAAAAGAAGAAAAAATAAAAAAATATCCCGTTTGTGGAGAATAACGTGGTTAAAGTCAATTTTCTTGATTTTCAAGCCAATATATTTCCCTTGCTGTTCAAACCAAAGGGCGGTAAGTTTCCTTTCAAGGGTTTTCGGACAAGGCAGTTCTAATGGTGTACTTTTTGTTTTGATCTGACTCCTTTCTTAGGAACTATGAAGGTTTTACATTTCTTAACATTGGACGTGATCGTCTCTTACTAGGTTGCTAGCTACCGCTGCAACCCGGATTACTAACCTATACTATACTTAAGTGGCGTATAAAATTTATTATAGGCAATAGGTCGTTCTTTATTATAATTTAAAAAAGAAACTTGTTTATTTACATTCTAGCTAAAATAATGAAGAAAATATAAATGAACCACAGGGTTCAGTTTCTTTGGACTTGAGTACGTTTTTTAACTATAAATACAAACAGTAAAAAGCCTACGGCTTTTTCTTCTTTTAAATAGTAAGAGACGAAACTCAAACAATCAAGTAGCTAACTAAATCAATGTATGGAATGGTTTGTTATTTCAGTGATTTACTAACCTATACTATAGTTAAGTGGCCTATATAATTCAGTATAGGCAAAAGGTCGTTCTTTATTATAATTGCTTGCACATCAACAGGTAGATATACTATTCTCCCCTTAAGAGCGTCAACAAGTTCTGTTCTAGGTCTCTGCAATGCAGTTACTTGCCCTAATCTGACGATCGTAAGACAAGGCATTACAAATCGAATCATTGCCATTTCAAAATTATTTAAACACTTTATACATTCCGGTCTATATGAAGGTCTATATGAGGGTCTATATGAAGGTTATTTAATACTGATCGGACATTCTCCTGACTTTTCAACATTTTCCCAGCACAGTAATCACAGACAAAGAATGAATCTATGACATCCTCTTTCCAACCTGTACATTGAATTAGTTGTTCTCTGTCATCTTTGGGTATGTCCTGTTGTAGGTGTTCTAAAATCGTGGCCATCATTACATCAAAACCTTTCTTATTTGAAAGGGATCTTAAGACTCTTCAATTGGTATTTTGTCTTTATCTGCTCACAACTGTCACAATGCATTGTGGAGTATACATCCCTGATATTAGCTACCTTATCAAGGCTCTCACCAAATAATTTTATTATTGCATTTTCATCCACAGAAACTCTAATATTGCTATCACCGTAAATGAAGTCTTGACTATTATTACGACAGAGTCTACTTGACACTTCTTCTATGTAATGACTTAGTTCCTTGTACGAGCCCTCGACTTTTAGTAGATTAATATTTTGTATAATCTTACATTTTGATACTGCCTTATATACGCTATTCTAACACCCCCTTTATATAACCGTTTATTAAACCATAGGCATCTTATCATTCTTTATTATATATCAATAAACCTTTATACTAGAAAAGTATTACATGGTGTCAGAAGTGGGATCTTACGTGTCAGAAGCGTCTCTTACTAGGTTGCTAGCTACTGCTGAAACCCGGATTTTTAGGAGTTAGGGGTTTTTATATTTCTTTGATATTGTTTTGATCTAATTCCTTTTTTAGGAGCTATGGGTTTTTATATTTCTTAACATTGGACGTGATCGTCTCTTACTAGGTTGCTAGCTACCGCTGCACCCTGGATGTAATGTAGCTACCCCTGGAGCCTCTGTATATCAGTTACTATTGGTGAGAGATCGTTCTTTACTGTAATTAGCATTGGACTGATCGTCTATTACTAGGTTGCTAGCTACTGCTGCAACCCAAATTCACATATATATTTATTTATGAGAGGCAGCCTGGCCGAGTGGTCCAAGGCACTGGTGTTAGCCACCAGTCTCTTCAGAGGCGTGGGTTCAATTCTTACCGCTGGTATACGATTATGTTTGAAAGACTGCAGTGTGAAAAGACATCAAAAATGCAGTTTTTGGTGGAAAAATTTATTCTCTTTTAGAAATAATTTATTTTAGTTACTATAGATTTTTAACCCAATTAATTTCCTTTAAAATGCGCTATTGAACAACCCTTTACGATGTTCCAGTGCCAAGCTATCTGTGGAAAAGAAAAAAGAAAAAAAGAAAAAAAAAGAAAAAAATATCCCGTTTAGGCAGAATGTTGTAGTAGCTGCCACTTTTCTTGATTTTCAAGCCAATATATTTCCCTTGCTGTTCAAGCCAAGGGACAGAAATTTTACTATGCAGGGGTTTCGGACAAGGCGGTTCTAATGGTGTACTTTTTGTTTTGATCTGACTCTTTTTTTAAGAACTATGGGTTTTTATATTTCTTAACATTGGACGTGATCGTCTCTTACTAGGTTGCTAGCTACCGCTGCAACCCGGAAACAACCCGGATTATTTAAATTGCAAGTAGACGATTTTGTTTTGACCTTATTATAATTGGTATGATGAAATAATAATATGCATATGGTTCTTAAATCACGCTGTTTTATAGTCCCATATGGTGTAGCGGATAAGATAGCTGGCTTTCATCTAGCAGGCCCGGGTTCGATTCCCGGTATTGGAAAGTTTTTAACTCTATAATCTTCGAACTTAGAAGCTCTAAATCTTTTATAATTTATAATGAGCCACATCGATCCTTTATGTAACATTGAACAACTCTCTACGATGTTCCAGTGCCATGCTATCTGTTGAATTACTAACCTATACTATAATTAAGTGGCGTATAAAATTTAGTATAGGCAAGAGGTCGTTCTTTATTATAACTGTTGAATTACTAACCTATACTATAACTAAGTGGCGTATAAAATTTAGTATAGGCAAGAGGTCGTTCTTTATTATACTAATATAAAACTATGATGACGTTCATTATTTATCTAGTAGGGTTTCAGACAAGATATTTCTAATGATGTACTTTTGTTTTGATCTGACTCTATTTTTAGGAGTTTTGGGTTTTTATATTTCTTAGCATTGGACTGATCGTCTATTACTAGGTTGCTAGCTACTGCTGCAACCCAAATTCACATATATATTTATTTATGAGAGGCAGCCTGGCCGAGTGTTCCAAGGCACTGGTGTTAGCCACCAGTCTCTTCAGAGGCGGGGGTTCAATTCTTACCGCTGGTATACGATTATGTTTGAAAGACTGCAGTGTGAAAAGACATCGAAAATGCAGTTTTTGGTGGAAAAATTTATTCTCTTTTAGAAATAATTTATTTTAGTTACTATAGATTTTTAACCCAATTAATTTCCTTTAAAATGAGCTATTGAACAACCCTCTACGATGTTCCAGTGCCAAGCTATCTCTGGATACAAAAAAGAAAAAAAAAAAAAAGAAAAAAATATCCCGTTTAGGCAGAATGTTGTAGTAGCTGCCACTTTTCTTGATTTTCAAGCCAATATATTTCCCTTGCTGTTCAAGCCAAGGGACAGAAAGTTTACTATGCAGGGGTTTCGGACAAGGCGGTTCTAATGGTGTACTTTTTGTTTTGATCTGACTCTTTTTTTAAGAACTATGGGTTTTTATATTTCTTAACATTGGACGTGATCGTCTCTTCCTAGGTTGCTAGCTACCGCTGCAACCCGGATTAAGGAACATAATTAAAATTTCTTAATGTAATAAAAATAATTTTTTTTAATTACAAAAGGTTTTTAACCCAATTAATATCCTTTAAAATGAGCCATTGAACAACTCTCTACGATGTTCCAGTGCCATGCTATCTGTTGAATTACTAACCTATACTATAATTAAGTGGCGTATAAAATTTAGTATAGGGAAGAGGTCGTTCTTTATTATATAACTGTTGAATTACTAACCTATACTATAACTAAGTGGCGTATAAAATTTAGTATAGGCAAGAGGTCGTTCTTTATTATATACTAATATAAAACTATGATGACGTTCATTATTTATCTAGTAGGGTTTCAGACAAGGTATTTCTAATGATGTACTTTTGTTTTGATCTGACTCTATTTTTAGGAGTTTTGGGTTTTTATATTTCTTAGCATTGGACTGATCGTCTATTACTAGGTTGCTAGCTACTGCTGCAACCCAAATTCACATATATATTTATTTATGAGAGGCAGCCTGGCCGAGTGGTCCAAGGCACTGGTGTTAGCCACCAGTCTCTTCAGAGGCGTGGGTTCAATTCTTACCGCTGGTATACGATTATGTTTGAAAGACTGCAGTGTGAAAAGACATCAAAATGCAGTTTTTGGTGGAAAAATTTATTCTCTTTTAGAAATAATTTATTTTAGTTACTATAGATTTTTAACCCAATTAATTTCCTTTAAAATGAGCTATTGAACAACCCTCTACGATGTTCCAGTGCCAAGCTATCTCTGGATACAAAAAAAGAAAAAAAAAGAAAAAAAGAAAAAAATATCCCGTTTAGGCAGAATGTTGTAGTAGCTGCCACTTTTCTTGATTTTCAAGCCAATATATTTCCCTTGCTGTTCAAGCCAAGGGACAGAAATTTTACTATGCAGGGGTTTCGGACAAGGCGGTTCTAATGGTGTACTTTTTGTTTTGATCTGACTCTTTTTTTAAGAACTATGGGTTTTTATATTTCTTAACATTGGACGTGATCGTCTCTTCCTAGGTTGCTAGCTACCGCTGCAACCCGGATTTCTTAAGGAACATAATTAAAATTTCTTAATGTAATAAAAATAATTTTTTTTAATTACAAAAGGTTTTTAACCCAATTAATATCCTTTAAAATGAGCCATTGAACAACTCTCTACGATGTTCCAGTGCCATGCTATCTGTTGAATTACTAACCTATACTATAATTAAGTGGCGTATAAAATTTAGTATAGGCAAGAGGTCGTTCTTTATTATATAACTGTTGAATTACTAACCTATACTATAACTAAGTGGCGTATAAAATTTAGTATAGGCAAGAGGTCGTTCTTTATTATATACTAATATAAAACTATGATGACGTTCATTATTTATCTAGTAGGGTTTCAGACAAGGTATTTCTAATGATGTACTTTTGTTTTGATCTGACTCTATTTTTAGGAGTTTTGGGTTTTTATATTTCTTAGCATTGGACTGATCGTCTATTACTAGGTTGCTAGCTACTGCTGCAACCCAAATTCACATATATATTTATTTATGAGAGGCAGCCTGGCCGAGTGGTCCAAGGCACTGGTGTTAGCTACCAGTCTCTTCAGAGGCGTGGGTTCAATTCTTACCGCTGGTATACGATTATGTTTGAAAGACTGCAGTGTGAAAAGACATCAAAATGCAGTTTTTGGTGGAAAAATTTATTCTCTTTTAGAAATAATTTATTTTAGTTACTATAGATTTTTAACCCAATTAATTTCCTTTAAAATGAGCTATTGAACAACCCTCTACGATGTTCCAGTGCCAAGCTATCTCTGGATACAAAAAAAGAAAAAAAAAAGAAAAAAGAAAAAAATATCCCGTTTAGGCAGAATGTTGTAGTAGCTGCCACTTTTCTTGATTTTCAAGCCAATATATTTCCCTTGCTGTTCAAGCCAAGGGACAGAAATTTTACTATGCAGGGGTTTCGGACAAGGCGGTTCTAATGGTGTACTTTTTGTTTTGATCTGACTCTTTATTTAAGAACTATGGGTTTTTATATTTCTTAACATTGGACGTGATCGTCTCTTACTAGGTTGCTAGCTACCGCTGCAACCCGGATTAAGTACAAATAGCACTAGATCTAGAGATGTCCTTTAAAATGAGCCATTGAACAACTCTCTACGATGTTCCAGTGCCAAGCTATCTGAGGAAAAGAAGAAAGAAAGAAAAAAATATCCTGTTTGTGGAGAATAACGTGGTTGAAGTCAATTTCCTTGATTTTAAAGCCAATATATTTTCTTTGTTATTCAAGCCAAAGGGCGGTAAGTTTCCTTTAGAGGGCTTTCGGACAAGGCGGTTCTAATGGTGTACTTTTTGTTTCGATCTGACTCTTTTTTTAGGAGTTAGGGGTTTTTATATTTCTTAACATTGGACGTGATCGTCTCTTACTAGGTTACTAGCTACCGCTGCAACCCGGATACCGCTGCAACCCGGATTAGTATGATGAAATAATAATATGCATATGGTTCTTAAATCATATTTTTTTATAGTTCCATATGGTCTAGCGGATAGGATAGCTGGCTTTGTCTAAGAGGCCCGGGTTTGATTCCCGGTATAGGAAAATTTTTAACTCTATAATCTTCGAACATTATAATTTACATTATAATTTCGAACCTTTTATAATTTATAATGAACCACATCAATCTTTTATGTAATCATCTGACTATTTTTAGGAGTAATGGGCTAATATATTCCTTAACATTCGACGTGATTGTCTCTTACTAGAGAGCTAGCTACCGCTGCACTCCGGATGATATTTGTAACGCAGTTCCTTGTAAATTGCAATATATTCAAAGCAGAGGGTCGTTCTTTACTAGACGTTTCTTTTTCCCGTTGCATTAGTTACTATGAGATAGACTTCGGTCCTTACTGTATTAATTACAAAAGGTTTTTAACCCCATTAATTTCCCTTAAATGAGCCATTGAACAACTCTCTACGATGTTTCAGTGCCAAGCTATCTGTGGAATTACTAACCTATACTATAATTAAGTTGTGTATAAAATTTAGTATAGGAAAGAGGTCGTGTTTTATTATAAAAAACGATTTATGGATTTTTGGATTTTTGGGAGTTATGGATTTTTATATTTCTTAACATTGGACGTGATCGTCTCTTACTAGGTTTCTAGCTACCGCTGCAACCCGGGTTTACTATGCCGCGTGATCGTTTCTTACTACGTTGCTAGCTGCCACTGCAACCCAGATAGTGAAATGTTATTCCGATGATCGTATTTTAATGTAGAATCAGTTGTAACCTTTTATGACGTCATATATACCACAGACCTCTTTTCTTTTTCCCGTTGCATTAGTTACTATGAGATAGACTTCGGTCCTTACTGTAAAACTTTAGCGATTCTAAACTGAAAAACTAACTCAGTCCAATATATGCAATGGTGAGCTTTTCTAATGATCGTCCTTTAATATAAACTATGGACTAAAGTTCGTTCTTTAATGTAAAAATTCGATGATCGAGCGTTTATGTAACCCGGATTAAAAAATTATTATCATATCTTATATGTAACTTTTATTTTATGAGTCTTCGATAGTTTATTGGTAAGTATGCCCACTTGTTACCTGGGAGAAGGGGGTTCGATTCCCTGTCGGGGAGAACTTTTAATATGTTGAATTAAAAGCACTATCTTTTCAATTTAAAATTTGAAAAAGAAACTTGTTTATTTTCGTTCTAGCTAAAATAATGAAGATAATATGAATGAACCACAGTGTTCAGTTTCTTTGGACTTGAGTTCGTTTTTTAAATATAAATAAAAACAGGAAAAATCCTACTGCTTTTTCTTCTTTTAAATAGTAAGAGACGAAACTCAAACAATCAAGTAGCTAACTAAGTCCAATGTATGGAAATGATTTCACAATAATCCAAGCCGCCAAGGTAGAAATTAACCACTTTGTCAGTTGAAAATTTTAATGCTATATTATTTTCAAGGATATCAAAAAGAATTTGACATAATTCAATATCCGTCGGATAGAGCTTGCAGATATCAGGGTGACATTGCCAAGTAACCTGCTGCCCAATTTTTGGTTTTGAATGTTTACTCATATTGTTATAGGTGACTTAAGCCATCATAATTTCCTTGTCAGATCTAGTTTCAGAGCATTTTTCAATAGTTGTCTCGTACTTTTCAGGACAGTTTGTTCTACTACACAGAGAATTTTTTGCCAAATATTCAGTAGAACTAAAAGAACTGTTTAAAGACAGTTAGAAATGTTTTTTTTTCTTGAGTCGGTGTTCCAGGAATTTGTTCTAAATCATTAGTCTTACAAACACACATACTAATAACCCTAACAGGCTCGTTTTCGCCATAATTGAAAAACATTGCTTTTCCTTCGCTGTTGATAGGTATGCTTGTATATATATTTTTATTGCTGCTACATAAACTGCAATTGCTCCTTCCAAAATTAATATACGAATTTTCTAAGAAGTACGCCTCTGAATATTCAGTGTTGTCGAACATTTTCCATTGCATCTATAAACTGTTCCGCAGTTGCCAGTCCATACCTTGGAAGCTTTTCGTTAAACTGACAATATTTCTTTTGGATATTACTATGAAGCTTTCCCAAAGAATTTCTAGCCAACATTTCAGCAGCATCCGCTCTTTCAAAGAGAATTTTAATCTGTAATTTTGAATACTTTTCGTGATCCCGGTAAAACATGCGTAAAATGTTTCTCAATTTAAAAAGATCAGCCTGCATTTTTGCCATCTTATTGTATTTCTGAATGTAACTTTTCTCTTTGTCCTTATGCGTTCTTCGGTACAACCTCGCAGAGAATTTAATTTTTTCATTATAGCCTTTGTCACCCCAGTATCTACCCATTATTCTGATAGCAACTTTTTTCTTATGTTTGTTTCGGTAATCTTCATCATTATCATAACGTTCCTTGCTCTTTTGTCTAGCCTGCTCAATTTTTGCTTCTCTATAAAGTTTATCATTTTGATAACGCTCCTTGATCTTTTGTTTGGCTGTCTCAATTTTTACTTCTCGATAAACCTGGACGGTTGAATACCTTTGCTTTTGGTTTTTCTTATATTTGATGCGGTAATCTTCATCATTGTGATAACTCTTCTTGAACTTTTGTTTGGCTGTCTTAATTTTTGCATGTCTATAATCTTCATCATTGAGATAACACATCTTGCTGTTTTGTTTGATTACTTCTCGATACACCTGGTCGGTTGAATACCTTTGATTTTTTCTTTTCAAGATACTATCTCTGTTGCTTGTGTAGTACTGTTTTTTCAACTTGCGCATAGCTTGCTTCGATCTAACCATTATCTAATCAAGAATGAGAACATTTACATCTTTGTCGTTCTTAAGTAGTAATTATGACGTCACGGCGTAATGATTTTATTGACTTCATGGCGCAATGATATTATTTCATGACGTCTTCAGAAAAAACAATATATTTTCGTGTTTTTCTATTCACGTCATAGCTCTAATATAAAAATCTTTGATGACATTCATTATTTATCTAGTAGGGTTTCAGACAAGGTAGTTCCAATGATGTACTTTTTTTCTGATCTGACTCTATTTTTAGGAGTTTTTGGTTTTTATATTTCTTAGCATGGGACTGATCGTCTCTTACTAGGTTGCTAGCTACTGCTGCAACCCAAATTATGAGAGGCAGCCTGGCCGAGTGGTCCAAGGCACTGGTGTTAGCCTCCAGTATCTTCGGAGGCGTGGGTTCAAATCTTACCGCTGGTATACGATTATGTTTGAAAGACTGCAGTGTGAAAAGACATCGAAAATGCATTTTTTGGTGGAAAAATTTAGTCTCTTTTAGAAATAATTTATTTTAGTTACTATAGATTTTTAACCCAATTAATTTCCTTTAAAATGAGCTATTGAACAACTCTCTACGATGTTCCAGTGCCAAGCTATCTCTGGAAACAAAGAAAAGAGAAAAAAATAAAAAAATATCCCGTTTAGGCAGAATATTGTAATAGCTGCCACTTTTCTTGATTTTCAAGCCAATATATTTCCCTTGCTGTTCAAGCCAAGGGACAGAAAGTTTCCTTTAAAGGGGTTTCTGACAAGGTGGTTCTAATGGTGTACTTTTTGTTTTGATCTGACTCCTTTTTTAGGAACTATGCGTTTTTATATTTCTTAACATTGGACATGATCGTCTCTTACTAGGTTGCTAGCTACCGCTGCAACCCGGATTTACGTAATAACTTTAGCGATTAAGCCAAAAAAGAAAATTTTGGTTCCAGGAGACAAAAAACAAAACAAAAAATTGTCAGGTATTGCTTTAGTTTGAATTAAAAATTAGTATTATTGGTTAGACATAATAAATATTTTTGCAGTTTACATAATAACTTAAGAGATTCTGAACTAAAAACTAAAATAAAAAAAAATGAATATTTCTCATTGGAAATATAGGACAACAATAAAGAGATACGTAATTTACGGATTAAGCCAAAAAAATTTGAACTAAGATGATGTAAAATTAATGGCGTATAAAAAGGTGTAGCGAGTCAATTGAAGCAAAAGGAAAACCAAACTAATTTTTAAATTTTCAGGTTTCTTCTGGTTTGAATTAAGAAATGGAAATTATTGTTCAGACACCGTAAATATTTTTGCACATTGCAGCTAAATAAAAATTATATTTTCTAAAATGTTCAGGAATTATTCTAGTTTCAGTTGACAAATAAGATTTTTTTCTTCAAGGAATCAAGCAGCTAACTAAGTTTAATATATGCAATGGTATTTTCTTCGAATGATCTCTTTTAATTAGGTTCCTAGCTACCGCTGCAACCCGGAACTATTAATAAAATATTTTATCTTTAATTACAGAAGTAACTAGATGTAGCAAGTTTTACTATTGAGACGAGTCGCTTTTAATATACAACATATAGTTTGTTATAACAAACAGTTTGCGTTGATGTATCTATTGGTACCAAAATTTCGTTGTTTAGAGTTTCGGTTACTATTGAGACAATCAAAATTTCGTTCTTTAGAGTGTCAGTTACTATTGAGACAAGTAGCTGGTATTACTATAGATTTCATTACCATGAACTGTTTGATTGCTTCAAAATTCAAATATCTTTGAAAAGACTTCAGCATGAAAATACGTTAAAAATGCAATTTTTTGGACAAAATTGATTTTACTTTAAAAAGTATTTTATTTTTAATTACAAAAGTGACTAGATGTTGCAATTTCCTTTAAAATGAGCTATTATACACCTCTATGATTTTCCAGTGCCCAGCTAGTTGAGGAGGAAAATCAAGTGGAAAAAAAATATCCCGTTTAGGCAGAATGTTGTAGTAGCTGCCATTTTTCTTGATTTTCAAGCCAATATATTTTCTTTGTTATTCAAGCCAAGGGACAGAAAGTTAACTATAGGGAAGTTTCAGACAAGGTGGTTCTAATGGTGTATTTTTTGTTTTGATCTGACTCTTTTTTTAAGAGTTAGGGGTTTTTATATTTCTTAACATTGGACGTGATCGTCTCTTACTAGGTTGCTAGCTACCGCTGCAACCCGGATACCGTTCCTTCCTCTTTTGTTTGGCTGTCTCAATTTTCCCTTCTCGATACCCCTGATCCGTAAGATACCTCTTTTTTGCTCTGTCATATTTCATTTTCTTAAATCCTGGATCACAAGACATCTTAGTAGCAATCCTTACGCGTGCTCGAGCTTTATTGCGTTCGGTGGCATTTTTATCTCTTTTAAATAAACTTTTCTGATATTTCAGGATGTTAGCTTTATTTTTTGTGTAGTAAACTTTTCTATTAGTAGAAATTTGGATTGCTCTATTTTGATATTTTTTTTGGTTATTCTTTCTTTTTTTCCTTTCAAGCGAGACCATATTTTTTCAAGGTTTAAAATTATTAAGTAAAAATACCCCGTGTCGAGTATCTAAAACCTAGCATAAAGCAAAACTAATTTTAAAATTTTCAGGTATTTATCTTGTTTGAATTACAAAATTAGAATTATTGGTTAGACACCATAAATATTTTTGCAGTTTACATAATAAGTTTAGCGATTCTGAACTGAAAACTAAAATAATTGGAATTATAAGACAATAATATGGAGATACGTACTTTACGTTTTACAAACCAAAAAAAGTTTGGTTCCAGGATACAATAACAAATTTGAACTGAGATGAAAAAATTTTTCTTCCAGGAGACAAAAAGCAAAACTAATTTTAGAATTTTAATGTATTTTTGTTGTTTAAATTAAAAAATTACTATTACTGATTAGGCATCATAAATATTTTTGCAGTTTACATAATAATTTTAGCGATTAAGCCAAAAAAGAAAATTTTGGTTCCAGGAGTTTCGGTTACTATTGAGACAATTACTATTATTACTATAGAGTTCATTACCATGAACTGTTTGATTGCTTCAAAATTCAAATATCTTTGAAAAGACTGCAGTATGAAAATACATCATAAATGCAATTTTTTTTGACAAAATTGATTCTACTTTAAAAAGTATTTTATTTTTAATTACAAAAGGCACTAGATGTAGCAATTTCCTTTAAAATGAGCTATTATACAGCTTTTTATGAGTTTCTAGTGCCCAGCTAGGTGAGGAGAAAAAAAAACAGAAAGAAAAAAATATCCCGTTTGTGGAGAATAACGTGGTTAAAGTCAATTTTCTTGATTTTCAAGCCAATATATTTTCTTTGTTATTCAAGCCAAAGGGTGGTAAGTTTCCTTTATAGGGGTTTCGGACAAGGCGGTTCTAATGGTGTACTTTTTGTTTTGATCTGACTCTTTTTTAGGAGTAGGGGGGTTTTATATTTCTTAACATTGGAGTTGATCGTCTCTTACTATGTTGCTAGCAACCGCTGCAACCCGGATCTCTGGAAAACAAGAAAAAAAATATGCCGTTTGTGGAGAATAACGTGGACGTGATCGTCTCTTACTAGGTTGCTAGCTACCGCTGCAACCCGGATACTAATGGTGTACTTTTTGTTTTGATCTGACTCCGTTTTTAGGAGCTATAGGTTTTTATATTTCTTAACATTGGACTTGATCGTCTCTTACTAGGTTGCTAGCTACCGCTGTAACCCAGATCAAGCCAAACAACGGTAAGTTTGCTATATAGAAGTTTTGGACAAGGCAGTTCTAATAGTATACTTTGTTTTGATCTGAATCTTTTTTCAGGAGTTAAGGGTTACTTTAGTATTTACTATAGGGCGTGATCGTCTACTACTAGGTTGCTAGCTACCGCTGCAAGCCGGATGATTACAAACAGGAAAAAGCCTACGGCTTTTTCTTATTTGAAATAGTAAGAGACTAGCCTCAAATAATCAAGTAGGGAACTAAATCCAATGTATGTAATTGGTTTTTATTCCAATGATCGTCTTTTAATGGAAAATTTTAATATATTGACCTTAAATATAACTGTACTAGACTATACTATACGTAAGTGGCCTATAAAAATTTAGTATAGGCAAGAGGTCGTTCTTTACTGTAATCGTTCTTTACTGTAAATAGCTGTCACCCAGCAGGCTTGAGTTCAATTTCCGTACGGGAAATTTTTACTTATGATGATTTCTTAAGGAACATAATTAAAATTTCTTAATGTAATAAAAATAATTTGTTTTAATTACAAAAGGTTTTTAACCCAATTAATTCCCTTTAAAATGAGCCATTGAACAACTCTCTACGATGTTCCAGTGCCATGCTATCTGTTGAATTACTAACCTATACTATAATTAAGTGGCGTATAAAATTTAGTATAGGCAAGAGGTCGTTCTTTATTATAAAATCTTAACTATAGTGAAGCTGCGCATGCAAGTTAGTATAGGGAAGAGTTTGATCTTTATTATATATGTTTCAGTTAACATGGGCAAAATGTCGTTCTTTATTGTAATTCTATTTTAAAGATAATTTGTTTTACTTAAAAAAAATTTTAACCCCATTAGTTTCCTTTAAAATGAGAAATTGAACAACTCTCTACGATGTTCCAGTGCCAAGCTATCTGTGAAATTACTAACCTATACTATCGTTAAGTGGCGTATAAAATTTAGTATAGGCAAGAGGTCGTTCTTTACTATAAAATTCCTAACCTATACTATAATTAAGTGGCGTATAAGATTTAGTATAGGCAAGAGGTCATTCTTTATTATAATTTGATCTGACTCTTTTTTTAGGAGTTGGGGGGTTTTGTATTTCTTAACATTGGAGGTGATCGTCTCTTACTAGGTTGCTAGCTACCGCTGCAACCCGGAAATTATCTCTTTTAAATAAACTTTTCTGATATTTCAGGATGTTAGCTTTTTTTTTGTGTAGTAAAGTTTTTTATTAGTAGAAATTTGGATTGCTCTATTTTGATATTGTTTTTGGTTATTCTTTCTTTTTTTCCACTCGCGTGAGACCATATTTTTTCAAGGTTTAAAATTATTAAGTACACAAAATCCCGTGTCAAGTATCTAAAACCTAGCATAAAAAAAAACTAATTTTAAAATTTTCAGGTATTTATCTTGTTTGAATTACAAAATTATTATTATTGTTTAGACACCATAAATATTTTTGCAGTTTACATAATAAGTTTAGCGATTTTGGACTGAAAACTAAAATAATTGCAATTATGAGACAATAATATGGAGATATGTACTTTACGGGTTACAAACCAAAAAAGTTTGGTTCCAGGATACAATAATAAATTTGAACTGAGATGAAAAAAATTTTTCTTCCAGGAGACAAAAAGCAAAACTAATTTTAGAATTTTCATGTATTTTTGTTGTTTAAATTAAAAAATTACTATTACTGATTAGGCATCATAAATATTTTTGCAGTTTACATAATAATTTTAGCGATTAAGCCAAAAAAGAAAATTTTGGTTCCAGGAGTTTCGGTTACTATTGAGACAAGTAGCTATTATTACTATAGAGTTCATTATCATGAACTGTTTTATTGCTTCAAAATTCAAATATCTTTGAAAAGACTGCAGTATGAAAATACATCAAAAATGCATTTTGTTTGACAAAATTGATTCTACTTTAAAAAGTATTTTATTTTTAATTACAAAAGTGACTAGATGTTGCAATTGCCTTTAAAATGAGCTATTATATAACTCTCTATGATTTTCCAGTGCCCAGCTAGCGGAGCAGGAAAAAAAAGCAGAAAGAAAAAAATATCCCGTTTGTGGAGAATAACGTGGTAAAAGTCTATTTTCTTGATTTTCAAGCCAATATATTTTCTTTGTTATTCAAGCCAAAAGGCGGTAAGTTTCCTTTATAGAGGATTTGGACAAGGCGGTTTTAATGGTGTACTTTTTGTTTTGATCTGACTCTTTTTTAGGAGTTAGGGGGTTTTATATTTCTTAACATTGGAGGTGATCGTCTCTTACTAGGTTGCTAGCTACCGCTGCAACCCGGAAATATAAATACTGTAATCTTAACTATAGGGAAGTTGCGTATGCAAGTTAGTATAGGGAAGAGTTTGATCTTTATTATATGATTTATTAAGGAATATAATTAAAATTTCTTAATATAATAAAAATAATTTTTTTTAATTACAAAAGGTTTTTAACCCCATTAATTTTCTTTAAAATGAGCCATTGAACAACTCTCTACGATGTTCCAGTGCCAAGCTATCTGTTGAATTACTAACCTATTTTATAATTAAGTGGCGTATAAAATTTAGTATAGGCAATAGGTCGTTCTTTATTATAAATTAAAATGAGCCATTGAACAACTCTCTACGATGTTCCAGTGCCATGCTATCTGTTGAAGTACTAACCTATACTATAATTAAGTGGCGTATAAAATTTAGTATAGGCAAGAGGTCGTTCTTTATTATAATATCATAAAACAATTAATTAGCTTTTTACACATATCTCATATGGTCTAGTGGTTTAGGATAGTTGGCTTTCAACCAATTGGCTTGGGTTCGAATCCCGGTGTGGGAATTATTTTTAAAACAAAATCAGGTGAAATTAATTAGCTAATTTGACAAGACATAGGTAACTAAGGGCAAGAGTTCGTTCTTTACTATAAAACAGGCTCGGGTTCGATTCCCGGTGTGGGAAAATTTTTAACTCTATAATCTTCGAATATTTGAACCTTTTATAATTTATAATGATGTATAATATAAATACTGTAATCTTAACTATATTAACTATAGTGAAGTTGCGTATGCAAGTTAGTATAGGGAAGAGTTCGATCTTCCCTATACATTCGATGAATGAGACCATTTACAGTTTTGACGTTTCTTATATAGTAATTATGACGTCACTGCATCAAAAATACAGTTTTTATTGGAAAAATTTATTCTCTTTTAGAAATAATTTATTTTAGTTACTATAGATTTTTAACCCAATTAATTTCCTTTAAAATGAGCTATTGAATAACCCTCTACGATGTTCCAGTGCCAAGCTATCTCTGGATACAAAAGAAAAAAAAAAGAAAAAAAAAGAAAAAAATATCCCGTTTGGGGAGAATAACGTGGTTAAAGTCAATTTTCTTGATTTTCAAGCCAATATATTTCCCTTGCTGTTCAAGCCAAGGGACAGAAAGTTTCCTATACAGGGGTTTCGGACAAGGCGGTTCTAATGGTGTACTTTTTGTTTTGATCTGACTCCTTTTTAGGAGCTATGGGTTTTTATATTTCTTAACATTGGACGTGATCGTCTCTTACTAGGTTGCTAGCTACCGCTGCAACCAGGATCAAGTAGCTAGCTAATTCCAAAGGTATGCAATTTTTGTTATTCCAATGATCGTTTTTTATTGTAACTAGGTTTCAGCCATCTCTACAGCCATGATACTATTGGAAATTACATAATCCCTATTTATGTTTTAGTTAACATGGGCAAGGTGTCGTTCTTTATTGTATACCGCTGCAACCCGGATATATGGACTAAGGTTCGTTCTTTCATGTAAAACTAGCAAAACATTTTTTAAGCCTGATGCAGATTTAACTAATGTGTCAAAAGTAAGGTTGCAAGTCGACGATTTTGTTTTGGCCTTATTATAATTGGTATGGTGAAATAATAATACGCATATGGCTCTTAAATCATACTTTTTTATGGTTCAATATGGTCTAGTGGCTAGGATAGTTAACTTTCACTTAACAGGCTCGGGTTCGATTCCCGGGGTGGGAAAATTTTTAACTCTATAATCTTCGAACATTTGAACCTTTTATTATTTATAATGATGCATAATATAAATACTGTAATCTTAACTATAGTGAAGTTGCGTATGCAAGTTAGTATAGGGAAGAGTTCGATCTTTATTATAATAACTGGTATACGATTATGTTTGAAAGACTGCAGTGTGAAAAGACATCAAAAATGCAGTTTTTGGTGGAAAAATTTATTCTCTTTTAGAAATAATTTATTTTAGTTACTATAGATTTTTAACCCAATTAATTTCCTTTAAAATGAGCTATTGAACAACCCTCTACGATGTCCCAGTGCCAAGCTATCTGTGGAAAAGAAAAAAAGAAAAAAATATCCCGTTTGGGGAGAATAACGTGGTTAAAGTCAATTTTCTTGATTTTCAAGCCAATATATTTCCCTTGCTGTTCAAGCCAAGGGACAGAAAGTTTCCTATACAGGGGTTTCGGACAAGGCGGTTCTAATGGTGTACTTTTTGTTTTGATCTGACTCCTTTGTTAGGAACTATGGGTTTTTATATTTCTTAACATTGGACATGATCGTCTCTTACTAGGTTGCTAGCTACCGCTGCAACCCGGATATAGATCACTGTGAATATATGGAGGCATAATTGTTCTTTACTTAGTTTCAGCTTTAATTCGATGATCCAGACTTTATGTACTAACTACATCCAAAGACTATGACGTCATTGATTAATATTGTATATAAAAAATTAAGTTTTTCGTAAAAAAAATTAATTAAAAAAAAATTAAGTACAAATAGCGCTAGATCTAGAGATTTCCTTTAAAATGAGCCATTAAACAACTCTCTACGATGTTCCAGTGCCAAGCTATCTGTGGAAAAGAAAGAAAGAAAAAAATATCCCGTTTGTGGAGAATAACGTGGTTAAAGTCAATTTTCTTTATTATCAAGCCAATATATTTTCTTTATTATTCAAGCCGCAGGGCGGTAAGTTTCCTTTCTATTGGTTTCGGACAAGGCGGTTCTAATGGTGTACTTTTTGTTTTGATCTGACTCTGTTTTTAGGAGTTAGGGGTTTTTATATTTCTTAACATTGGACGTGACCGTCTCTTACTAGGTTGCTAGCTACCGCTGCAACCCGGATAATCGTGGGGTTCAAGATTCAAGCGGATTTTATTTTCAAGCTAATATATATAACTTGTTCATGTCAAGAGACGGTGAGTTTGCAAAATGGGGGTTTCGGACATTGTAGTTCTAAGCGCACTTCTTGTTTTTTATTTTGACTGTATTTTCAGGAGTTATGGGTTAGTCTCTTACTAGGTCGCTAGCTACTGCTGGCAAAACTTATCCTGTTTTAAAAATAATTTGTTTTAGTTACAGAAGGTTTTTAACCCAATTAATTTCTTTTGTAATGAGCCATTGAACAAAACTCTACGATCTTCCAATGCAAAGCTATCTGTGGAAAAGAAAAAAGAAAAAAGATGCCGTTTGTGGAAAAAAACATGGTTAAAGTCAATTTTCTTGATTTTCAAGCCAATATATTTTCTTTGTTATTCAAGCTAAAGGACGGTAAGTTTACTATATAGAAGTTTTGGACAAGACGGTTCTAATAATGTACTTCTTGTTTTGATCTGAATCTTTTTTTTTTAGTTATAGGTTTTTATATTTCTTAACGTGATCGTCTCTTACTAGGTTGCTAGCTACCGCTGCAACCCGGATGACAAAATTAAAAACAGGGAAAAGCTTACGGCTTTTAAAAATCTGATTGGTGAATTTTAACTAGAGTAATTCCTCAAAATTTCAAATAAAATAGTTCTATTTCATGGATCACTAATGTTATTATGTAATGATCTGCTGTATCATTAATGATCTGTTTTATCAAATCACAAATAACAGCAAAAATTCAACTAAGTCTCAAAATTTTTATATTTCATCTTAATTTTTTTAATTCTTGTAAACCTTTATTAAAATATACGGGAATAATTTTGCAGTTAGTAGATTTTCAATATATTAGTCCTTTGAAATGTACTTTTATATATGAAAATTTTAAATTTTAATCGCTTTTACAAAATTACGACTGGCAACGGTAGCTAGGAGCCTAGTAAGACAAGGACAAGGTGGTTCTAATGGTGTACTTTTTGTTTTGATCTGACTCCTTTTTTAGGAACTATGGGTTTTTACATTTCTTAACATTGGACGTGATCGTCTCTTACTAGGTTGCTAGCTACCGCTGCAACCCGTATTTGTTATTCCAATGATCGTCTTTTAATGTAATTAAAATGATCCATTGAACAACTCTCTACGATGTTCCAGTGCTAAGCTATCTATGGAATATAAAGTTTGAAATACAACCTTACCACGAACTGTTTGATTGCTTCAAAATCAAATGTCTTTGAAAAGACAGCAGTATGGAAAGACATCAAAAATAAAGTTTTTAGTGGAAAAATTTATCCTGTTTTAAAATAATTTGTTTTAGTTACAAAAGATTTTTAACCCAATTAATTTCCTTTAAAATGAGCCATTGAACAACTCTCTACGATGTTCCAGTGCAAAGCTATCTCTGGAAAAGAAGAAAAAAGAAAAAAAATATCCTGTTTGTGGAGAAAAACGTGGTTAAAGTCAATTTTCTTGATTTTCAAGCCAATATATTTCCCTTGCTGTTCAAGCCAAAGGGCGGTAAGTTTTGTTTCAAGGGGTTTCGGACAAGGCGGTTCTAATGGTGTACTTTTTGTTTTGATCTGACTCCTTTTTTTTAGGAACTATGGGTTTTTAGATTTCTTAACATTGGACGTGATCGTCTCTGACTAGGTTGTTAGCTACCGCTGCAACCCGGATTTGTTATTCCAATGATCATCTTTTAATGTAATCTACTAAAAGTTTAGGGCTCGTACAAGGAACTAAGTCATTATATAGAAGAAGTGTCAAGTAGACTCTGTCGTAATAATAGTCAAGACTTCATCTACGGTGATAGCAATATTAGAGTTTCTGTGGATGAAAATAAAATAATAAAATTATTTGGTGAGAGCCTTGATAAGGTAGCTAACTTCAGGGATGTATACCCCACAATGTATTGTGACAGTTGCAAGTAGATAAAGACAAAATACCAATTGAAGATTCTAAGATCCCTTTCAAATAAGAAAGGTTTTGATGTAATGATGGCCACGATTTTAGAACACCTACAACAGGACATACCCAAAGATGACAGAGAACAGCTAATTCATTGTACAGGTTGGAAAGAGGATTTCATAGATTTATTCTCTGTCTGTGATTACCGTGCTGGGAAAATGTTGAAAAGTGAGGAGAATGTCCGATCAGTATTAAATACCAAAATTTTGTTCTTTAGAGTGTCAGTTACTTTTGAGACAAGTAGCTATTATTACTATAGATTTCATTACCATGAACTGTTTGATTGCTTCAAAATTCAAATATCTTTGAAAAGACTGCAGTATGAAAATACATCAAAAATACAGTTTTTTTGACGAAATTGATTCTAATTTAAAAAGTATTTTTTTTTAATAACAAAAGGCACTTGATGTTGCAATTTCCTTTAAAATGAGCTATTATACAGCTCTATATGATTTTCCAGTGCCCAGCTAGTTGAGGAGGAATAAAAAGCGGAAAGAAAAAAATATCCCGTTTGTGGAGAATAACGTGGTTAAAGTCAATTTTCTTGATTTTCAAGCCAATATATTTTCTTTGTTATTCAAGCCAAAGAGTGATAAGTTGCCTTTAGAGGGTTTTGGAAAAGGCGGTTCTAATGGTGTAATTATTGTTTTGATCTGACGCTTTTCTTGGGAGTTAGGGGTTTTTATATTTCTTAACATTGGACGTGATCGTCTCTTACTAGGTTGCTAGCTACCGTTGCAACCCGGATATCATTGTAATGTATCAAGTATATCAAGTTTTGGACAAGGCAGTTCTAACGGTATAATTTTTGTTTTTATAGGACTTTTTTTTAGGAGTTATGGGTTTTTATATTTCTTAACATTGGACGTGTTCGTCTCTTACTAGGTTGCTAGCTACCGTTCTAACCCAGATTCATTACCACAAACTGTTTGATTATTATCATGTCTTATATACAACTTATTTTTACAAGTCTCCGAATGGTACAATGGTAAGCACACCTGCTTCTCAGGGGGTTGACTGGGGTTTGATTCCCCGTTTGAGGGAATTTTAATACATTGACTTTAAATATAACTGTACAAGCCTATACCATATTTAATTTGCCTATACAAGTTAGTATAGGTAATAGTTCGTTCTTTATTATACTACCACTGCAACCCGGATTTTAATATCAATGAAAAGTAAAATAAAATAAAAAAATTCATTTTTTACGTCAAGTCACTCTTACCGTCAAATATGGTTATTCTTGTCGAAAGATAAACGTATATAAATATTTTACTCACTTATTACGCCATTTATGAATATACGAGAAAAATTAATCCCTTTATATCTTTTCAACAAGATTTAAACAGTAACCTTATCAATATGATTATAAAAACTTTATATTCGCTCTTTATTATAACATTACAAACAGGAAAAAGCCTACGGCTTTTTCTTCTTTGAAATAGTAAGAGACGAACCTCAAGTAACTACCCCTGGAACCACCATATATCAGTTACTACGGATGAGAGATCGTTCTTTACTGTAATTAACCCAATTAATTTCCTTTAAAATGAGCCATTGAACAACTCTCTACGATGTTCCAGTGCCAAGCTATCTCTGGAAAAGAAAGAAAAAAATAAAGAAAAAAATATCCTGTTTAGGCAGAATGTTGTAGTAGCTGCCACTCTTCTTGATTTTCAAGCCAATATATTTCCCTTGTTGTTCAAGCCAAGGGATAGAATGTTTACTATACAGGGGTTTCGGACAAGGCGGTTCTAATGGTGTACTTTTGAATTTGATCTGACTCCTTTTGTAGGAAATATTGGTTTTTATATTTCTTAACATTGGACGTGATCGTCTCTTACTAGGTTGCTAGCTACTGCTGCAACCCGGATTATTTATCTAGTAGGGTTTTGGACAAAGTAGTTCTAATGATGTACTTTTGCTTTGATCTGACTCTATGTTTAGGAGTTTTGGGTTTTTATATTTCTTAGCATTGGACTGATCGTCTCTTACTAGGTTGCTAGCTACTGCTGCAACCCAAATTCTGCGAGGCAGCCTGGCCGAGTGGTCCAAGGCACTGGTGTTAGCCACCAGTCTCTTCGGAGGCGTGGGTTCAAATCTTACCGCTGGTATACGATTATGTTTGAAAGACTGCAGTATGAAAAGACATCAAAAATGCAGTTTTTAGTGGATAAATTTATTCTCTCTTAGAAATAATTTATTTTAGTTACTATAGATTTTTAACCCAATTAATTTGCTTTAAAATGAGCCGTTGAACAACTCTACGATGTTCCAGTGCCAAGCTATCTCTGGAAAAGAAAGAAAAAAAGAAAGAAAAAAATAAAGAAAAAAATATCCCGTTTAGGCAGAATGTTGTAGTAGCTGCCACTTTTCTTGATTTTCAAGCCAACATATTTCCCTTGTTGTTCAAGCCAAGGGACAGAATGTTTACTATACAGGGGTTTCGGACAAGGCGGTTCTAATGGTGTACTTTTGAATTTGATCTGACTACTTTTGTAGGAAATATTGGTTTTTATATTTCTTAACATTGGACGTGATCGTCTCTTACTAGGTTGCTAGCTACCGCTGCAACCCGGATTATTTATCTAGTAAGGTTTTGGACAAAGTAGTTCTAATGATGTACTTTTGCTTTGATCTGACTCTATGTTTAGGAGTTTTGGGTTTTTATATTTCTTAGCATTGGACTGATCGTCTCTTACTAGGTTGCTAGCTACTGCTGCAACCCAAATTCTGCGAGGCAGCCTGTCCGAGTGGTCCAAGGCACTGGTGTTAGCCACCAGTCTCTTCGGAGGCGTGGGTTCAAATCTTACCGCTGGTATACGATTATGTTTGAAAGACTGCAGTGTGAAAAGACATCAAAAATGCAGTTTTTAGTGGAAAAATTTTTTCTCTCTTAGAAATAATTTATTTTAGTTACTATAGATTTTTAACCCAATTAATTTCCTTTAAAATGAGCCGTTGAACAACTCTACGATGTTCCAGTGCCGAGCTATCTCTGGAAAAGAAAGAAAAAAAGAAAGAAAAAAATATCCCGTTTAGGCGGAATGTTGTAGTAGCTGCCACTTTTCTTGATTTTCAAGCCAATATATTCCCCTTGCTGTTCAATCCAAGGGACAGAAAGTTTACTATACAGGGGTTTTGGACAAGGCGGTTCAAATGGTGTACTTTTGAATTTGATCTGACTCCTTTTTTAGGAACTATTGGTTTTTATATTTCTTAACATTGGACGTGATCGTCTCTTACTAGGTTGCTAGCTACCGCTGCAACCCGGATTCAAATCCAGGTCGAAGGAATTTTTTACCACCTTTGTTTTCAACTATACTCTGTCTCGTGTATTAAATTAAAAACCACAGAAAATAAGGCAACTAAGCTATTCAATTACAGGCTGTTGTTTGTTATTTACTAATTTTCAGATAGATCCTTTATGTATATACTACTATTAATTAATATTTCAGTTACTATGAGCAAGCGTTCGTTCTTTATTATACAAGGTAGAAATTAACCACTTTGTCAGTTGAATAATTCAATGCTATATTATTTTCAAGGATATCAAAAAGAATTTGACATAATTCAATATCCGTCGGATAGAGCTTGCAGATATCAGGGTGACATTGCCAAGTAACCTGCTGCCCAATTTTTGGTTTTGAATGTTTACTCAGATTGTTATAGGTGACTTCAGCCATCATAATTTCCTTGTCAGATCTAGATTCAGAGCATTTTTCAATAGTTGTCTCGTACTTTTCAGGACAGTTTGTTCTACTACACAGAGAATTTTTTGCCAAATATTCAGTAGACATATACTATAACCCTACAAACACATATACTAATAACCCTTACAGGCTCGTTTTCGCCATAATTGAAAAACATTGCTGTTTGTTCGCTGTTGATAGGTATGCTTGTATATATATTTTTATTGCTGCTACATAAACTGCAACTGCTCCTTCCAAAATTGATATACGAATTTTCAAAGAAGTACGCCTCCGTATATTCACTGTGTTGTCGAATATTTTCCATTGCATCTATAAACTGTTCCGCAGTTGCCAATCCATACCTTGGAAGCTTTTCTTTAAACTGACAACATTTCTTTTGGATATTACTATGAAGCTTTGCCAAAGCATTTCTAGCCGACTTTTCAACGGCATCCGCTCTTTCAAAGAGAATTTTAATCTGTAATTTTGAATACTTTTCGCGATCCTGGTAAAAAATGCGTAAAATATTTCTCAATTTACGAAGATCAGCCTGCATTTTTGTCATCTTCTTGTATTTCTGAATATAATTTTTCCCTTTGTCCTTATGTGTTCTTCGGTACAACCTCGCAGAGAATTTAATTTTTTCATTATAGCTTTTGTCACCCCAGTATCTACCCATTATTCTGGTAGCAACTTTTTTCTTATGTTTGTTTCGGTAATCTTCATCATTATCATACCGTTCCTTGCTATTTTGTCTAGCCTGCTCAATTGTTGCTTCTCTATAAAGTTTATCATTGTGATGACGCTCCTTGATCTTTTGTCTAGCCTGCTCAATTCTTGCTTCTCTGTAATTTTCATCAATTTGATAACGCTCCTTGAACTTTTGTTTGGCTGTCTCAATTTTTGCATGTCTATAATCTTCATCATTGTGATAACACATCTTGCTGTTTTGTTTTGCTCTCTCAATTTTTACTTCTCGATACGCCTGGTCGGTTGAATACCTTTGCTTTTTTCTTTTCAAGATACTATCTCTGTTGTTTGTGTACTACTGTTTTTTTTAACTTGCGTGCAGCTTGCTTGATTGAAACCATTATGTAATTATGAATGAGAACATTTACAGTTCTGAAGCTTCTTATATAGTAATTAAGACGTCACGGCGTAATGATTTTATTTCATTATGACGTCATGGCGCAATGATATTATTTCATGACGTATTCAGAAACCACAACATAATATCGTGTTTTTCTATTCACGTCATAGCTCTAATTTATCTAGTAGGGTTTCAGACAAGGTAATTCTAATGATGCACCTTTGTTTTGATCTGACTGTATTTTTAGGAGTTTTGGGTTTTTATATTTCTTAGCATTGGAGTGATCGTCTCTTGCTAGGTTGCTAGCTACTGCTGCAACCCAAATTATGAGAAGCAGCCTGGCCGAGTGGTCTAAGGCAATGGTGTTAGCCACCAGTCTCTTCGGAGGCGTGGGTTCAAATCTTACCGTTGGTATACGATTACGTTTGAAAGACTGCAGTGTGAAAAGACATCAAAATGCAGTTTTTGGTGGAAAAATTTATTCTCTTTTAGAAATAATTTATTTTAGTTACAAAAGGTTTTTAACCCAATTAATTTCCTTTAAAATGAGCTATTGAACAACCCTCTACGATGTTCCAGTGCCAAGCTATCTCTGGATACAAAAGAAAAAAAAAAGAAAAAAATATCCCGTTTAGGCAGAATGTTGTAGTAGCTGCCACTTTTCTTGATTTTGAAGCCAATATATTTCCCTTGCTGTTAAAGCTAAGGGACAGAAAGTTTACTATACAGGGGTTTCGGACAAGGCAGTTCTAATGGTGTACTTTTGAATTTGATCTGACTCCTTTTTTAGGAACTATGGGTTTTTATATTTCTTAACATTGGACGTGATCGTCTCTTACTAGGTTGCTAGCTACCGCTGCAACCCGGATTGCTAGCTACCGCTGCAACCCAGATAATAGAGTTCGTTCTTTATTATAATAAAAAATTAAGTTTTCCGTAAAAAATAATTAATTTAAAAGAAAATTAAGTAGAAATGGCACTAGATCTAGAGATTTCCTTTAAAACTAGCCATTGAACAACTCTCTACAATGTCCCAGTGCCAAGCTATCTGTGGAAAAGAAGAAGAAGAAGAAAGAAAGAAAAAAATATCCCGTTTGTGGGATATTTTTTTTGGCCGAGTGGTCCAAGGCGCTGGTGTTAGTCACCAGTCTCTTCGGAGGTGTGGGTTCAAATCCTACCACTGGTATACGATTATGACGTCATTGATCAATCTTTAATATGAAATATGCAATTTTTCGTGAAAAACTGATTCTTTTTTAAAAATACATTGTTTTAAGTACAAAAAGTTTTTAACGCCATTAATTTCCTTTAAAATGAGCCATTGAACAACTCTCTACGATGTTCCAGTGCCAAGCTATCTATGGAAAAGAAGAAGAAAGAAAAAAATATCCCCTTTGTGGAGAATAACGTGGTAAAAGTCAATTTTCTTGATTTTCAAGCCAATATATATTCTTTGTTATTCAAGCCAAAGGGCGGTAAGTTTCCCTTATAGGAATTTTGGACAAGGCGATACTAATGGTGTACTTTTTGTTTTGATCTGACTCTTTTTTTATGAGTTATGGGCTTTTATATTTCTTAACATTGGACGTGATCGTCTCTTACTAGGTTGCTAGCTACCACTGCAACCCGGATACAGCCGGTGAAGCTAAGGTTACTACTATTAATGAATATTTCAGTTAGTATTAGCTAGGGTTCGTTCTTTATTATAAAATAATTATGCGTTCTTCGGTACAACCTCACAGAGAATTTAATTTTTTCATTATAGCTTTTGTCACCCCAGTATCTACCCATTATTCTGGTAGCAACTTTTTTCTTATATATTTTTCGGTAATCTTCATTATAGTGATAACGCTCCTTGATCTTTTGTATAGCCTGCTCAATTGTTGCTTCTCTATAAAGTTTATCATTTTGATAACCTTGATGTTTTGTTTGGCTGTCTCAATTTTCGCCTGTCTATAATCTTCATCATTGTGATAACGCTCCTTGATCTTTTGTTTGGCTGTCTCAATTTTCCATGTCTATAATCTTCATCATTGTGATAACACATCTTGCTGTTTTGTTTGATTACTTCTCGATACGTCTGGTCGGTTGAATACCTTTGCTTTTTTCTTTTCGAGATACTATCTCTGTTTTTTTTTGTAGTACTGATTTTTTAACTTGCGTGTAGCTTGCTTTGATCTAACCATTATGTATTCATGAATGAGACCATTTACAGTTTTGACGTTTCTTATATAGTAATTAGGACGTCACGGCGTAATGATTTTATTTCAAGACGTCATGGCGCAATGGTATTATTTCATGACGTCTTCAGAAACAACAATATAATTTCGTGTTTTTCTATTCACGTCATAGCTCTAATATAAAACTATGATGACATTCATTATTTATCTAGTAGGAATTCAGACAAGGTAGTTCTAATGATGTACTTTTGTTTCGATCTGACTCTATTTTTAGGAGTTTTGGTTTTTTTTTATTTCTTAGCATTGGACTGATCGTCTCTTACTAGGTTGCTAGCTACTGCTGCAACCCAAATTCACATATATATTTATTTATGAAAGGCAGCCTGGCCGAATGGTCCAAGGCACTGGTGTTAGCCACCAGTCTCTTCGGAGGCGTGGGTTCAAATCTTATCGCTGGTATTATGTTTGAAAGACTGCAGTGTGAAAAGACATCAAAAATACAGTTTTTGGTGGAAAAGTTTATTCTCTTTTAGAAATAATTTATTTTAATTACTTTAGATTTTTAACCCAATGAATTTCCTTTAAAATGAGCCATTGAACAACTATCTACGATGTTCCAGTGCCAAGCTATCTCTGGAAACAAAGAAAAATAAAATATACGGTTTAGGCAGAATGTTGTAGTAGCTGCCACTTTTCTTGATTTTCAAGCCAATATATTTCCCTTGCTGTTCAAGCCAAGGGACAGAAAGTTTACTATACAAGGGTTTCGGATAAGGCGGTTCTAATGGTGTACTTTTTGTTTTGATCTGACTCCTTTGTTAGGAACTATGGGTTTTTATATTTCTTAACATTGTACGTGATCGTCTCTTACTAGGTTGCTAGCTACCGCTGCAACCCGGATCTTAACATTGGACGGTTCGTCTCTTACTAGGTTGCTAGCTACCGCTGCAACCCGGATGATCGAGCCTTTATGTACTAATTACATCCA
Organism: Artemia sp. Qi Xiang Cuo; assembly: GCF_049724085.1. Classification (NCBI taxonomy): domain Eukaryota; kingdom Metazoa; phylum Arthropoda; class Branchiopoda; order Anostraca; family Artemiidae; genus Artemia; species Artemia sp. Qi Xiang Cuo. Next base: position 30,785,094 of record NC_142813.1, read on the forward strand.
ACGACTATGGCGTCATTGATCAATATTGTATATATAAAATTAAGTTTTTCGTAAAAAATAATTAATTAAAAAAAAGTACAAATAGTACAAATAGTAATTAAGTACAAATAGTAATAGATCTAGAGATTTCCTTTAAAATGAGCCATCGAACAACTCTCTACGATGTTCCAGTGCCAAGCTATCTGTGGAAAAGAAGAAGAAGAAAGAAAAAAATATCCCGTTTGTGGAGAATAACGTGGTTAAAGTCAATTTTCTTCATTTTCAAGCCAATATACTTTCTTTGTTATTCAAGCCAATGGCGGTAAGTTTCCTTCATAGGGGGTTTCGAACAAGGTGGTTCTAATGGTGTACTTTTTGTTTTGATCTGACTCTTTTTTAGGAGTTAGGGGTTTTTATATTTCTTAACATTGGACGTGATCTTCTCTTACTAGGTTGCTAGCTACTGCTGCAACCCGGATTTAATTTAAAACAGGAAAAAACCCATGGCTTTTTATTAATTGGAATAGTAAGAGACAACCAGGATAAAATCTACGACTATGACATCATTAGTCAATCTTTATAAAGACTATATCTGGGGTGCAATGGTCGCTAGCAAAATAGTAAGAAACGATAATTAACTAGACCCATTCAACATATTATGAAGTCTAATGGTTATAGTCTAATAATGGGATATTCTAATGGTTTGCTTTGTAGTTCAATTACTATAGGTTATAATTCGTTCTTTATTATAATCATTCTTAATCAAAATGACTTTTTCTACAGCCTGGGGATTTAAATATTTTCATCAAGAGGCTCAAATTACTATTGTGCGTTACCGTGCAGTGATTCGAACCTACATCTTTTATATTTGAAAGAAAGTCTCTGAGCCACCGTGCTGCCGGTGACCAAAAAGGCACCAATGACTAACACCATTTATGATCGATCCTTATGTCCCACTATACAAGTTTGTATTTGTATAGGCAAGAGTTCGTTCTTTATTGTAAACTAGGTTGCTAGCTACTGCTGCAACCCAAATTCACAAATATATTTATTTATGAGAGGCAGCCTGGCCGAGTGGTCCAAGGCACTGGTGTTAGCCACCAGTCTCTTCGGAAGCGTGGGTTCAAATCTTACCGCTGGTATGCGATTATGTTTGAAAGACTGCAGTGTGAAAAGACATCGAAAATGCAGTTTTTGGTGGAAAAATTTATTCTCTTTTAGAAATAATTTATTTTATTTACTATAGATTTTTAACCAAATTAATTTCCTTTAAAATGAGCTATTGAACAACCCTCTACGATGTTCCAGTGCCAAGCTATCTCTGGATACAAAAAAAGAAAAAAAAAGAAAAAAATATCCCGTTTAGACAGAATGTTGTAGTAGCTGCCACTTTTCTTGATTTTCAAGCCAATATATATCCCTTGCTGTTCAAGCCAAGGTACAGAAAGTTTCTTATACAGGGGTTTCGGACAAGGCGGTTCTAATGGTGTACTTTTTGTTTTGATCTGACTCCTCTGTTAGGAACTATGGGTTTTCATATTTTTAACATTGGACGTGATCGTCTCTTACTAGGTTGCTAGCTACCGCTGCAACCCGGATCATATATATTATTATCGAACCTGATTACAAACAGGAAAAAGCCTATGGCTTTTTCTTCTTTGAAATAGTAAGAGACGAACCTCAAACAATCAAGTAGCTAATTAAGTCCAATGTATGCAATGGTTTGTTATTTCAATGATCGTTCTTTAATGTAACAGCAACCCGGATCAATTAACATGGGTTAAGGGTCGTTCTTTACTATAACCACTATTAGAAAACCCTAGTCCAAAAACATTTTATAGGATTTACTATAATTAACAAAATACACCTGATTACAAACAGGAAAAAGCCTACGGCTTTTTTTCTTTGAAATAGTAAGAGACGAATCTCAAATAATCAAGTAGCTATCTAAGTCGAATGTTTGCAATGGTTTATTATTCTAATGATCGTCTTTTAATGTAAAATTATTTCAGTTAGCATGGTCATGTCGTCCTCTACTGTAATTAGTGTAGGCAAGAGGTCGTTCTTTATTGTAAAAATATTTAAAATTAAAGATTAAAATTATCTCTGAAAGAATAGATTTTGTTGAAAAGTCAGCTAGAGATGCTTTCGCAAAACTTCATAGTAATATCCAAAAGAAATGTTGCATGTTTAGTGAAAAGCTTCCAAGGTATGGACCGGCAACTGTGGACCAGTTTACAGATTTAATGGGAAATCTCATACATCACTGTGAATATATGGAGGCATAATTGTCCTTTACTTAGTTTCAGCTTAAATTCGATGATCGAGCCTTTATGTAATCAAGCCAATATATTTCCAATGATGTTCAAGCCAAGGGACTGAAAGTTTCCTATACAGGGGTTTCGGACAAGGCGGTTCTAATGGTGTACTTTTGAATTTGATGTGACTCCTTTTTTAGGAACTATGGGTTTTTATATTTCTTAACATTGGACGTGATCGTCTCTTACTAGGTTGCTAGCTACCGCTGCAACCCGGATAATGAATTACTTTTGTTTTGATCTGACTCTATTTTTAGGAGTTTTGGGTTTTTATATTTCTTAGCATTGGACTGATCGTCTCTTACTAGGTTGCTAGCTACTGCTGCAACTCAAATTCACATATATATTTATTTATGAGAGGCAGCCTGGCCGAGTGGTCCAAGGCACTGGTGTTAGCCACCAGTCTCTTCGGAGACGTGGGTTCAAATCTTACCGCTGGTATACGATTATGTTTGAAAGACTGCAGTGTGAAAAGACATCAAAAATGCAGTTTTTGGTGGAAAAACTTATTCTCTTTTAGAAATAATTTATTTTAGTTACTATAGATTTTTAACCCAATTAATTTCCTTTAAAATGAGCTATTGAACAACCCTCTACGATGTTCCAGTGCCAAGCTATCTCTGGATACAAAAAAAAGAAAAAAATATCCCGTTTGTGGAGAATAACGTGGTTAAAGTCAATTTTCTTGATTTTCAAGCCAATATATTTCCCTTGCTGTTCAAGCCAAGGGACAGAAAGTTTCCTATACAGGGGCTTCGGACAAGGTGGTTCTAATGGTGTACTTTTGAATTTGATCTGACTCCTTTTTTTTAGGAACTATGGGTTTTTATATTTCTTAACATTGGACGTGATCGTCTCTTACTAGGTTGCTAGCTACAGCTGCAACCCGGAAAACTAAAATTATAATAAAAATTGATTTTTCAATTTTTATGTCACGTCACTCATTACGTCATATATGGTTATAAGTACACAATATTTGTTAGATGTTACGTCATGCCACTTATTACGGCATATATGGTTATTAGTAGACAATCGGTAGAATACTCGTTCTTTATTATAATGTATCATATTTTTAATTTTAAAATTTGAATTAATGATGTCGTAGTACAAATGGCAAGCGTGATCGGCCTTTAAGCAAAAGGTTGGTGGTTCAAAGCCACCCGGGATCATTTTTTATAATTTGTAATTTAGGTATCAGTAAAATCATATCATTACTATATTATTAACTAGTATAGGCTAATTTAGTATAGGAAAGAGTTCGTTCTTTATTATAACTTTTTTTAGGAGTTAGGGGTTTTTATATTTCTTAACATTGGACGTGATCGTCTCTTACTAGGTTGCTAGCTACTGCTGCAACCCGGATTAAAAAAATACAAACAGGAAAAAGCCTACGGCTTTTTCTTTGTTTAAATAGTAAGAGACGAAACTCAAACAATCAAGTAGCTAACTAAGTCCAATATATGGAATGGTTTCTTATTCCAGTGATCGTCTTTTAATGTGATTTGAATTAATAACCAATACTATAAATAAGTGGCGTATAAAATTTAGTATAGGTAAGAGGTCGTTCTTTATTATAATTTTTTAAGCCTGATGAAGATTTAACTAATGTGTCAAAAGTAAGGTTGCATGTCGACTATTTTGTTTTGGCCTTATTATAATTGGTATGGTGAAATAATAATATGCATATGGCTCTTAAATCATACTTCTTTATGGTTCCATATGGTCTAGTGGCTAGGATAGTTAACTTTCACTGAACAGGCTCGGGTTCGATTCCCGGTGTGGGAAAATTTTTAACTCTATAATCTTCGAACATTTGAACCTTTTATAATTTATAATGATGTATAATATAAATACTTGTAATCTTAACTATAGTGAAGTTGTGTATGGAAGTTAGTATAGGGAAGAGTTCGATCTTTATTATAAAAAATTTTTAACTCTATAATCTTCGAACATTCGAACCTTTTATAATTAGAATGATGTATAATATAAATACTGTAATGTTAACTATATTGAAGTTGCCTATGCAAGTTAGTATAGGGAAGAGTTCGATCTTTATTATAATCTTACAAACACATTTACTAATAACCCTAACAGGCTCGTTTTCGCCATAATTGAAAAACATTGCTTTTCCTTCGCTGTTGATAGGTATGCTTGTATATATATTTTTATTGCTGCTACATAAACTGCAATTGCTCCTTCCAAAATTAATATACGAATTTTCTAAGAAGTACGCCTCCGTATATTCACTGTGTTGTCGAACATTTTCCATTGCATCTATAAACTGTTCCGCAGTTGCCAATCCATACCTTGGAAGCTTTTCGTTAAACTGACAACATTTCTTTTGGATATTGCCATGAAGCTTTGCCAAAGCATTTCTAGCCGACTTTTCAACAGCATCCGCTCTTTCAAAGAGAATTTTAATCTGTAATTTCGAATACTTTTCGTGATCCCGATAAAACATGCGTAAAATGTTTCTCAATTTACAAAGATCAGCCTGCATTTTTGCCATCTTCTTGTATTTCTGAATGTAATTTTTCCCTTTGTCCTTATGCGTTCTTCGGTACAACCTCGCAGAGAATTTAATTTTTTCATTATAGCTTTTGTCACCCCAGTATCTACCCATTATTCTGGTAGCAACTTTTTTCTTATGTTTGTTTCGGTAATCTATATCGTTATCATACCGTTCCTTGCTCTTTTGTTTCGCTGTCTCAATTTTCCCTTCTCGATACCCCTGATCCGTAAGATACCTCTGTTTTGCTCTGTCATATTTCATTTTCTTAAATCCTGGATCACAAGACATCTTAGTAGCAATCCTTACGCGTGCTCGAGCTTTATTGCGTTTGGTGGCATTTTTATCTCTTTTAAATAAACTTTTCTTATATTTCAGGATGTTAGCTTTATTTTTTGTGTAGTAAAGTTTTCTATTAGTAGAAATTTGGATTGTTCTATTTTGATATTGTTTTTGGTTATTCTTTCTTTTTTTCCACTCGCGTGAGACCATATTTTTTCAAGATTTAAAATTATTAAGCACACAAAATCCCGTGTCGAGTATCTAAAACCTAGCATAAAACAAAACTAATTTTAAAATTTTCAGGTATTTATCTTGTTTGAATTACAAAATTAGTATTATTGGTTAGACACCATAAATATTTTTGCAGTTTAAATAATAAGTTTAGTGATTCTGGACTGAAAACTAAAATAATTGCAATTATGAGACAATAATATGGAGATATGTACTTTACGGGTTACAGGATACAATAATAAATTTGAACTGAGATGAAAAAAAAATTTCTTCCAGGAGACAAAAAGCAAAACTAATTTTAGAATTTTCATGTATTTTTGTTGTTTAAATTAAAAAATTACTATTACTGATTAGGCATCATAAATATTTTTGCAGTTTACATAATAATTTTAGCGATTAAGCCAAAAAAGAAAATTTTGGTTCCAGGAGTTTCGGTTACTATTGAGACAAGTAGCTATTATTACTATAGAGTTCATTACATGGACTGTTTTATTGCTTCAAAATTCAAATATCTTTGAAAAGACTGCAGTATGAAAATACATCAAAAATGCAATTTTTTTGACAAAATTGATTCTACTTTAAAAAGTATTTTATTTTTAAATACAAAAGTGACTAGATGTTGCAATTTCCTTTAAAATGAGCTATTATACAGCTCTCTATGATTTTCCAGTGCCCAGCTAGCTGAGCAGAAAGAAAAAGCGGAAAGAAAAAAATATCCCGTTTGTGGAGAATAACGTGGTAAAAGTCAATTTTCTTGATTTTCAAGCCAATATATTTTCTTTGTTATTCAAGCCAAAGGGAGGTAAGTTTCCTTTATAGAGGATTCGGACAAGGCGGTTCTAATGGTGTACTTTTTGTTTTGATCTGACTCTTTTTTTAGGAGTTGGGGGGTTTTATATTTCTTGACATTGGAGGTGATCGTCTCTTACTAGGTTGCTAGCTACCGATGCAACCCGGATTCTTTGTTATTCAAGCCAAAGAGTGATAAGTTTCCTTTATAGGGGTTTTGGACAAGGCGGTTCTAATGGTGTAATTTTTGTTTTGATCTGACTCTTTTCTTAGGAGTCAGGGGTTCTTAGATTTTTTAACATTGGACGTGATCGTCTCTTACTAGGTTGCTAGCTACCGCTGCAACCCGGATCGCTTGCTGTTCAAGCCAAGGGACAGAAAGTTTACTATACAGGGGTTTCGGACAAGGCGTTTCTAATGGTGTACTTTTTGTTTTGATCTGACTCCTTTGTTAGGAACTATGGGTTTTTATATCTCTTAACATTGGACGTGATCGTCTCTTACTAGGTTGCTAGCTACCGCTGAAACCCGGAAACACGAATTGATTGACAATACTGATGGTTAGAGTTCGGTCTTTAAGTTATCATATACTGTTAATATTCTTTCTTATATGAACGTTTGTTGGTGTAGTGGTTATCATTTAACACTTTGAATTCTGCGATCCGAGTTCAAATCCCCGTGGAGGGTTTTTATGAAATGTAGTATTTAGGTTTCTGCCGTAATTCTTTCTTTTCAAAATTAAATTAGTTACTATCGCCTAGAGTTAGTTCTTTCCCATATCGTAACAATATTTTTTATAATAAGAATTAATTTTGTTAATTACAAAAGGTTTCTATATACAGCAGTTTCCTTTAAAATGAGCCATTACACAGCTCTTTATTATGACAACGAACTGTTTGATTTAATACTTAAGTTACTATGGGTTCAGTTCGTTCCTTATTGTAATCAAGCCAATATATTTTCTTTGTTATTCAAGCCAAAGGGCGGTAAGTTTTCTTTATAGAGGATTCGGACAAGGCGGTTCTAATGGTGTACTTTTTGTTTTGATCTGACTCTTTTTTTAGGAGTTGGGGGGTATTATATTTCTTAACATTGGAGGTGATCGTCTCTTACTAGGTTGCTAGCTACCGCTGCAACCCGGATCTTCAAATGATCGTCCTTTAATGTAATTTCATGCTATATTATTACAAACAGGAAAAAACCTATGGCTTTTTCTTCTTTGAAATAGTAAGAGACGAGCCTCAAGCAATCAAGTAGCTAACTAAGTCCAATGTATGCAGTGGTATGTTATTCCAATGATCGTCTTTTAATGTGAACAGCCATGATACTGATGGGAATTACATAATCCCTATTTATGTTTCAGTTAACATGGGCTAGGTGTCGTTCTTTATTGTAAAATTTTTCTTCCAGGAGACAAAAAGCAAAACTAATTTTAGAATTTTCATGTATTTTTGTTGTTTAAATTAAAAAATTAATATTATTGATTAGGCATCATAAATATTTTTGCAGTTTACATAATAATTTTAGCGATTAAGCCAAAAAAGAAAATTTTGGTTCCAGGAGTTTCGGTTACTATTGAGACAAGTAGCTATTATTACTATAGAGTTCATTACCATGAACTGTTTTATTGCTTCAAAATTCAAATATCTTTGAAAAGACTGCAGTATGAAAATACATCAAAAAGGCAATTTTTTTGACAAAATTGATTCTACTTTAAAAAGTATTTTATTTTTAATTACAAAAGTGACTAGATGTTGCAATTACCTTTAAAATGAGCTATTATACAACTCTCTATGATTTTCCAGTGCCCAGCTAGCTGAGCAGAAAAAAAAGCGGAAAGAAAAAAATATCCCGTTTGTGGAGAATAACGTGGTAAAAGTCTATTTTCTTGATTTTCAAGCCAATATATTTTCTTTGTTATTCAAGCCAAAGGGCGGTAAGTTTTCTTTATGGAGGATTCGGACAAGGCGGTTCTAATGGTGTACTTTTTGTTTTGATCTGACTCTTTTTTTAGGAGTGGGGGGGTTTTATATTTCTTAACATTGGAGGTGATCGTCTCTTACTAGGTTGCTAGCTACCGCTGCAACCCGGATCTTTATTATAACTAAGTCTAACGTATGGAATGGTTTGTTATTTAAGGGATCGTCTTTTAATGTAAAAATTGCTACATCTAGTGTCTTTTATATTTAAAAATAAAATAGTTTTTAAAGTAGAATCAATTTTGTCAAAAAACTGCATTTTGATGTATTTTCATGCTGCAGTCTTTTCAAAGATATTTGAATTTTGAACCAATCAAACAGTTCATGGTAATGAACTCTATAGTAAAAATTTAAATAGGCTAGAGGTCGATCTTTACCATACTATAATGCCTTATGTATGATATCCTAATGATCGTCTTTTTGTAATTCTTTATGGTTCCATATGGTCTAGTGGCTAGGATAGTTAACTTTCACTTAACAGGCTCGGGTTCGATTCCCGGTGTGGGAAAATTTTTAACTCTATAATCTTCGAACATTTGAACCTTTTATAATCTATAATGATGTATAATATAAATACTGTAATCTTAACTATAGTGAAGTTGCGTATGCAAGTTAGTATAGGGAAGAGTTCGATCTTTATTATAATGCTGTTCAAGACAAGGGACTGAAAGTTTCCTATACAGGGGTTTCCGACAAGGCGGTTCTATGGGTGTACTTTTTGTTTTGATCTAACTCCTTTTTTAGGAACTATGGTTTTTTATATTTCTTAACATTGGACGTGATCGTCTCTTACTAGGTTGCTAGCTACCGCTGCAAACCGGATGATGTGTCAGAAGTAAGGTTGCACGTCGACGATTTTGTTTTGGCCTTATTATAATTGGTGTGGTGAAATAATAATATGCATATGGTTCTTAAATCATACTTATTTATTGTCCCATTTGGTCTAGTGGCTAGGATAGTTAACTTTCATTTAGGAGGACCGGGTTCGATTCCCGGTGCGAGAAAATTTTTAACTCTATAATCTTCGAACATTCGAACCTTTTATAATTTATAATGATGTATAATATAAATACTGTAATCTTCACTATAGTGAAGTTGCCTATGCAAGTTAGTATAGGGAAGAGTTCGATCTTTATTATAACTAGAGGCTGACCAGAACATCACAAAGAGATGTTTAATGGCTCATTCAAATGAAAATTAAATTTGGGGCAGCTAGCCCCCTTCCCCCAAAGTCGTAAGATTAAAATTTCGAGATAACCATTATGTTAGACATAGTTCAAAGGTCCAATAACTATGGTTTTGGTGATGATTTATTATACTAATCTATTACAAACAGGAAAAAGCCTAAGGCATTTTCTTAATTGGAATAGTTAGAGACGAAATGGCTACAACCTACGACTATGACATCATTGATCAATCTTTAACATGAAATTATAATCTTATTTTAGTTACTATGGGCTGGAAGTTTGTTCTTTACTGTAATCATACCGTTCCCTGCTCTTTTGTCTAGCCTGCTCAATTCTTGCTTCTCTGTAATGTTCATCATTACCATACCGTTCCTTGATCTTTTGTTTGGCTGTCTCAATTTTTGCATGTCTATAATCTTCATCATTGTGATAACGTTCCCTGCTCTTTTGTCTAGCCTGCTCAATTGTTGCTTCTCTATAAAGTTTATCATTGTGATAACGCTCCTTGATCTTTTGTTTAGCCTGCTCAATTCTTGCTTCTCTGTAATGTTCATCATTACCATACCGTTCCTTGATCTTTTGTTTGGCTGTCTCAATTTTTGCATGTCTATAATCTTCATCATTGTGATAACACATCTTGCTGTTTTGTTTTGCTCTCTCAATTATTACTTCTCGATACGCCTGGTCGGTTGAATACCTTTGCTTTTTTCTTTTCAAGTTACTATCTCTGTTGTTTGTGTAGTACTCTTTCTTCAACTTGCGTATAGCCTGCTTTGATCTAACCATTATTCTAATCAAGAATGAAAGAATTTTCAGTTTTGACTTTCCTTATATACTAATTATGACGTCACTCTATTCACGTCATAACTCTAATATAAAACTATGATGACGTTCATTATTTATCTAGTAGGGTTTCAGACAAGGTATTTCTAATGATGTACTTTTGTTTTGATCTGACTCTATTTTTAGGAGTTTTGGGTTTTTATATTTCTTAGCATTGGACTGATCGTCTCTTTCTAGGTTGCTAGCTACTGCTGCAACCCAAATTCACATATATATTTATTTATGAGAGACAGCCTGGCCGAGTGGTCCAAGGCACTGGTGTTAGCCACCAGTCTCTTCAGAGGCGTGGGTTCAATTCTTACCGCTGGTATACGATTATGTTTGAAAGACTGCAGTGTGAAAAGACATCAAAATGCAGTTTTTGGTGGAAAAATTTATTCTCTTTTAGAAATAATTTATTTTAGTTACTATAGATTTTTAACCCAATTAATTTCCTTTAAAATGAGCTATTGAACAACCCTCTACGATGTTCCAGTGCCAAGCTATCTCTGGATACAAAAGAAAAAAAAAGAAAAAAAGAAAAAAATATCCCGTTTAGGCAGAATGTTGTAGTAGCTGCCACTTTTCTTGATTTTCAAGCCAATATATTTCCCTTGCTGTTCAAGCCAAGGGACAGAAATTTTACTATGCAGGGGTTTCGGACAAGGCGGTTCTAATGGTGTACTTTTTGTTTTGATCTGACTCTTTTTTTAGGAACTATGGGTTTTTATATTTCTTAACATTGGACGTGATCGTTTCTTACTAGGTTGCTAGCTACCGCTGCAACCCGGATTAAAATGAGCCATTGAACAACTCTCTACGATGTTCCAGTGCCAAGCTATCTGTTGAATTACTAACCTATATTATAATTAAGTGGCGTATAAAATTTAGTATAGGCAAGAGGTCGTTCTTTATTATAATTTAGTGGAAAATTTTAATATATTGACCTTAAATATAATAACTGTACTAGCCTATACTATAGTTAAGTGGCCTATAAAATTTAGTATAGGCAAAAAGTCGTTCTTTATTATATACTGAAAGGTAGCTAAAAAGGTCCAATATACGCAGTCGTTAGTTCTTCTAATTGACTTTTTTAAATATTAGCTTTATTTAAAACATTTAGTATATGCTAGAGTTCGTTGTTTGTTATAAATTAAATTAACATTTAGGTATCTGCCGTAACTCTGTCTTTTCAAAATTAAATTAGTTACTATGGCCTAGAGTTAGTTCTTTATCATAAAATAGCAAGAAGCGAACCTAAAACAATCAACTACCTAACTAAGTCCAATGTTTGTTATTCCAATGATCGTCTTTTAATGTAATAAGTTTAGTGATTCTGGACTGAAAACTAAAATAATTGCAATTATGAGACAATAATATGGAGATATGTACTTTACGGGTTACAGGATACAATAATAAATTTGAACTGAGATGAAAAAAAAATTTCTTCCAGGAGACAAAAAGCAAAACTAATTTTAGAATTTTCATGTATTTTTGTTGTTTAAATTAAAAAATTACTATTACTGATTAGGCATCATAAATATTTTTGCAGTTTACATAATAATTTTAGCGATTAAGCCAAAAAAGAAAATTTTGGTTTTAGGAGTTTCGGTTACTATTGAGACAAGTAGCTATTATTACTATAGAGTTCATTACATGGACTGTTTTATTGCTTCAAAATTCAAATATCTTTGAAAAGACTGCAGTATGAAAATACATCAAAAATGCAATTTTTTTGACAAAATTGATTCTACTTTAAAAAGTATTTTATTTTTAAATACAAAAGTGACTAGATGTTGCAATTTCCTTTAAAATGAGCTATTATACAGCTCTCTATGATTTTCCAGTGCCCAGCTAGCTGAGCAGAAAGAAAAAGCGGAAAGAAAAAAATATCCCGTTTGTGGAGAATAACGTGGTAAAAGTCAATTTTCTTGATTTTCAAGCCAATATATTTTCTTTGTTATTCAAGCCAAAGGGAGGTAAGTTTCCTTTATAGAGGATTCGGACAAGGCGGTTCTAATGGTGTACTTTTTGTTTTGATCTGACTCTTTTTTTAGGAGTTGGGGGGTTTTATATTTCTTGACATTGGAGGTGATCGTCTCTTACTAGGTTGCTAGCTACCGCTGCAACCCGGAAAAGATTTAAAATTATTAAGCACACAAAATCCCGTGTCGAGTATCTAAAACCTAGCATAAAACAAAACTAATTTTAAAATTTTCAGGTATTTATCTTGTTTGAATTACAAAATTAGTATTATTGGTTAGACACCATAAATATTTTTGCAGTTTAAATAATAAGTTTAGTGATTCTGGACTGAAAACTAAAATAATTGCAATTATGAGACAATAATATGGAGATATGTACTTTACGGGTTACAGGATACAATAATAAATTTGAACTGAGATGAAAAAAAAATTTCTTCCAGGAGACAAAAAGCAAAACTAATTTTAGAATTTTCATGTATTTTTGTTGTTTAAATTAAAAAATTACTATTACTGATTAGGCATCATAAATATTTTTGCAGTTTACATAATAATTTTAGCGATTAAGCCAAAAAAGAAAATTTTGGTTCCAGGAGTTTCGGTTACTATTGAGACAAGTAGCTATTATTACTATAGAGTTCATTACATGGACTGTTTTATTGCTTCAAAATTCAAATATCTTTGAAAAGACTGCAGTATGAAAATACATCAAAAATGCAATTTTTTTGACAAAATTGATTCTACTTTAAAAAGTATTTTATTTTTAAATACAAAAGTGACTAGATGTTGCAATTTCCTTTAAAATGAGCTATTATACAGCTCTCTATGATTTTCCAGTGCCCAGCTAGCTGAGCAGAAAGAAAAAGCGGAAAGAAAAAAATATCCCGTTTGTGGAGAATAACGTGGTAAAAGTCAATTTTCTTGATTTTCAAGCCAATATATTTTCTTTGTTATTCAAGCCAAAGGGAGGTAAGTTTCCTTTATAGAGGATTCGGACAAGGCGGTTCTAATGGTGTACTTTTTGTTTTGATCTGACTCTTTTTTTAGGAGTTGGGGGGTTTTATATTTCTTGACATTGGAGGTGATCGTCTCTTACTAGGTTGCTAGCTACCGCTGCAACCCGGATGGTAGCAACTTTTTTCTTATGTTTGTTTCGGTAATCTTCATCATTGTGATAACACATCTTGCTGTTTTCTTTTGCTCTCTCAATTATTACTTCTCGATACGCCTGGTCGGTTGAATACCTTTGTTTTGCTCTCTCAATTTTTACTTCTCGATACGCCTGGTCGGTTGAATACCTTTGCTTTTCTCTTTTCAAGATACTAGCTCTGTTGTTTGTGTAGTACTCTTTCTTCAAATTGCGTATAGCTTGCTTCGATCTAACCATTATTCTAATCAAGAATGAGAGAATTTTCAGATTTTACTTTCCTTATATACTAATTATGACGTAACTCTATTCACGTCATAGCTCTAATATAAAACTATGATGACGTTCATTATTTATCTAGTAGGGTTTAAGACAAGGTATTTCTAATGATGTACTTTTGTTTTGATCTGACTTTATTTTTAGGAGTTTTGGGTTTTTATATTTCTTAGCATTGGACTGATCGTCTATTACTAGGTTGCTAGCTACTGCTGCAACCCAAATTCACATATATATTTATTTATGAGAGGCAGCCTGGCCGAGTGGTCCAAGGCACTGGTGTTAGCCACCAGTCTCTTCAGAGGCGTGGGTTCAATTCTTACCGCTGGTATACGATTATGTTTGAAAGACTGCAGTGTGAAAAGACATCAAAAATGCAGTTTTTTGTGGAAAAATTTATTCTCTTTTAGAAATAATTTATTTTAGTTACTATAGATTTTTAACCCAATTAATTTCCTTTAAAATGCGCTATTGAACAACCCTTTACAATGTTCCAGTGCCAAGCTATCTGTGGAAAAGAAAAAGAAAAAAAAGAAAAAAAAAAGAAAAAAATATCCCGTTTAGGCAGAATGTTGTAGTAGCTGCCACTTTTCTTGATTTTCAAGCCAATATATTTCCCTTGCTGTTCAAGCCAAGGGACAGAAATTTTACTATGCAGGGGTTTCGGACAAGGCGGTTCTAATGGTGTACTTTTTGTTTTGATCTGACTCTTTTTTTAAGAATTATGGGATTTTATATTTCTTAACATTGGACGTGATCGTCTCTTACTAGGTTGCTAGCTACCGCTGAAACCCGGATATGGACTAAGGTTTGTTCTTTCATGTAAAACTAGCAAAACATTTTTTAAGCCTGATGAAGATTTAACTATTGTGTCAAAAGTAAGGTTGCAAGTCGACGATTTTGTTTTGGCCTTATTATAATTGGTATGGTGAAATAATAATACGCATATGGCTCTAAAATCATACTTCTTTATGGTTCAATATGGTCTAGTGGCTAGGATAGTTAACTTTCACTTAACAGGCTCGGGTTCGATTCCCGAGGTGGGAAAATTTTTAACTCTATAATCTTCGAACATTTGAACCTTTTATAATTTATAATGATGCATAATATAAATACTGTAATCTTAACTATAGTGAAGTTGCGTATGCAAGTTAGTATAGGGAAGAGTTCGATCTTTATTAAGACATCCAAAATGCAGTTTTTGGTGGAAAAATTTATTCTCTTTTAGAAATAATTTATTTTAGTTACTATAGATTTTTAACCCAATTAATTTCCTTTAAAATGAGCTATTGAACAACCCTCTACGATGTTCCAGTGCCAAGCTATCTGTGGAAAAGAAAAAAAAAAGAAAAAAATATCCCGTTTGGGGAGAAAAACGTGGTTAAAGTCAATTTTCTTGATTTTCAAGCCAATATATTTCCCTTGCTGTTCAAGCCAAGGGACAGAAAGTCTCCTATACAGGGGTTTCGGACAAGGCAGTTCTAATGGTGTACTTTTTGTTTTGATCTGACTCCTTTGTTAGGAACTATGGGTTTTTATATTTCTTAACATTGGACGTGATCGTCTCTTACTAGGTTGTAATTAGGTGGCGTATAAAATTTAGTATAGGCAAGATGTCGTTCTTTATTATAAATAAATGCGATATTATAATGTTAGCTGTAATTACATCAGTACGGAATCGCTAATGTTATTATGCAAACTACAAAAATATTTATGGTGTCTGAGCAATAATATTAATTTTTTAATTCAAACTAGAAAAATACCTGAAAACTTTAAATTTAGTTTAGTTTTTTATTCGATTTAATCAACGAAAGTTTTATTTCATCTCGCACTTCAATGTTTAAATTGTCTCCTGGAACCAAATTTTTTTGCTCAACTTCTAAAATGTGTATCTCTTGCTCTATATTTCCGTAGAAAAGAAATTCAATTTTTTAGTTTTTTATTAGTTTTGTGTTCGATTTAATCAACGAAATTTTTATTTCATCTCTCACTTCAAAGTTTTAATTGTTTCCTCGAACCAAACTTTTTTGGCTCAACTTTTAAAGTTTTGAGCAATAATATTAAGTTTCTAATTAAAACTACCAAAATACCTGATAATTAATTTTTTTTGTTCGATTTAATCAACGAAAGTATTACTTCATCTCTCACTTCAAAATTATAACTGTATCCTGGAACCGAACTTTATTTGGCTTAACTTCTAAAGTGCGTATTTCCGTAGACAAAAAAAATCAATTTGTTATTTTATTTTAGTTTTCAGTTAAGAATCGCTAAGGTTGTTATGTAAATTGAAAAAAAATTTATGGTGTCTGAGCAACAATATTAAATTTTAAATTTAATCTAGAAAAATACCTGAAAATTTAAAAGTTAGTTTTGTTTTTTGTTCGATTTAATCAAATGTTTTATTTCATGTCTCACTTCAGAGTTGTAAATGTCTCCTGGAATCAAACTTCTTTTGGCTCATCTTCTAAAGTAAGTATCTTTTGTGCTATATTTCTGTAGAAAGAAAACTCGATTCTTTATTGTATATTGTAACTAGGTTTCAGCCATCTCTACAGCCATGATACTGATGGAAATTATATGATCCCTATTTATGTTTTAGTTAACATGGGCAAGGTGTCGTTCTTTATTGTAAAAAAAAAAAGAAGAAAAAAAAAAAAAAATATCCCGTTTAGGCAGAATGTTGTAGTAGCTGCCACTTTTCTTGATTTTCAAGCCAATATATTCCCCTTGCTGTTCAAGCCAAGGGACAGAAATTTTACTATGCAGGGGTTTCGGACAAGGCGGTTCTAATGGTGTACTTTTTGTTTTGATCTGACTCTTTTTTTTAAGAACTATGGGTTTTTATATTTCTTAACATTGGACGTGATCGTCTCTTACTAGGTTGCTAGCTACCGCTGCAACCCGGATTCGATTCCCCGTCGGGGGAACATTTAATATGTTGAATTAAAAGCACTATCTTTTCAATTTAAATTTTAAAAAAGAAACTTGTTTATTTACATTCTAGCTAAAATAATGAAGATAATATGAATGAACCACAGTGTTCAGTTTCTTTGGACTTGAGTTCGTTTTTAACTATAAATAGAAACAGGAAAAAGCCTACGGCTTTTTCTTCTTTTAAATAGTAAGAGACGAAACTCAAACAATCAAGTAGTTAACTAAGTCCAATGTATGGAATGGTTTGTTATTTCATATAAATACTGTAATCTTAACTATAGTGAAGTTGCGTATGCAAGTTAGTATAGGGAAGAGTTTGATCTTTATTATAAGACTGCTGCAACCCAAATTCACATATATATTTATTTATGAGAGGCAGCCTGGCCGAGTGGTCCAAGGCACTGGTGTTAGCCACCAGTCTCTTCAGAGGCGTGGGTTCAATTCTTACCGCTGGTATACGATTATGTTTGAAAGACTGCAGTGTGAAAAGACATAAAAATGCAGTTTTTGGTGGAAAAATTTATTCTCTTTTAGAAATAATTTATTTTAGTTACTATAGATTTTTAACCCAATTAATTTCCTTTAAAATGAGCTATTGAACAACCATCTACGATGTTCTAGTGCCAAGCTATCTCTGGATACAAAAAAAGAAAAAAAAAAGAAAAAAAGAAAAAAATATCCCGTTTAGGCAGAATGTTGTAGTAGCTGCCACTTTTCTTAATTTTCAAGCCAATATATTTCCCTTGCTGTTCAAGCCAAGGGACAGAAATTTTACTATGCAGGGGTTTCGGACAAGGCGGTTCTAATGGTATACTTTTTGTTTTGATCTGACTCTTTTTTTAAGAACTATGGGTTTTTATATTTCTTAACATTGGACGTGATCGTCTCTTACTAGGTTGCTAGCTACCGCTGCAACCCGGATTTATGATGAACTATTTCGGTCCTTTATGTAAGTTGCTAGCCACCGCTGCAACCCGGATAATAAACTGATTACAAACAGGAAAAAGCCTACGGCTTTTTCTTCTTTGATATAGTAAGAGACAAACATCAAACAATCAAGTAGCTATTTAATTCCAATGTATGCAATTGTTTGTTATTCCAATGATCGTCTTTTAATGTAATTATATTTCTTAGCATTGGACTGATCGTCTATTACTAGGTTGCTAGCTACTGCTGCAACCCAAATTCACATATATATTTATTTATGAGAGGCAGCCTGGCCGAGTGGTCCAAGGCACTGGTGTTAGCCACCAGTCTCTTCAGAGGCGTGGGTTCAATTCTTACCGCTGGTATACGATTATGTTTGAAAGACTGCAGTGTGAAAAGACATCAAAATGCAGTTTTTGGTGGAAAAATTTATTCTCTTTTAGAAATAATTTATTTTAGTTACTATAGATTTTTAACCCAATTAATTTCCTTTAAAATGAGCTATTGAACAACCCTCCACGATGTTCCAGTGCCAAGCTATCTCTGGATACAAAAAAAGAAAAAAAAAAGAAAAATGCCTCTTTGTGGAGAATAACGTGGTAAAAGTCAATTTTCTTGATTTTCAATCCAATATATTTTCTTTGTTATTCAAGCCAAAGGACGGTAAGTTTCCCTTATAGGAATTTCAGACAAGGCGATTCTAATGGTGTACTTTTTGTTTTGATCTGACTCTTTTCTTAGGAGTTATGGGTTTTTATATTTCATAACATTGGACGTGATCGTCTCTTACTAGGTTGCTAGCTACCGCTGCAACCCGGATTGCTAGCTACCGCTGTTTTCCTTTAAAATGAGCTATTGAACAACCCTCTACGATGTTCCAGTGCCAAGCTATCTGTGGAAAAGAAAAAAAAAAAAAAAAAATATCCCGTTTGGGGAGAATAACGTGGTTAAAGTCAATTTTCTTGATTTTCAAGCCAATATATTTCCCTTGCTGTTCAAGCCAAGGGACAGAAAGTTTCCTATACAGGGGTTTCGGACAAGGCGGTTCCAATGGTGTACTTTTTGTTTTGATCTGACTCCTTTGTTAGGAACAATGGGTTTTTATATTTCTTAACATTGGACGTGATCGTCTCTTACTAGGTTGCTAGCTACCGCTGCAACCCGGATTGCTAGCTACCGCTGCAACCCGGATAAAATTCGATGATCCAGACCTTATGTACTAACTACATCCAAAGACTATGACGTCATTGATTAATATTGTATATAAAAAATTAGGTTTTTCGTAAAAAAAATTAATTTAAAAAAAATTAAGTACAAATAGCGCTAGATCTAGAGATTTCCTTTAAAATGAGCCATTGAACAATTATCTACGATGTTCCAGTGCCAAGCTATCTGTGGAAAAGAGAGAAAAAAAAGATTAAAAATCTACCGTTTGTGGAGAATAACGTGGTTAAAGTCAATTTTCTTGATTTTCAAGCCAATATATTTTCTTTGTTATTCAAGCTGCAGGGCGGTAAGTTTCCTTTATAGGGGTTTCGGACAAGGCGGTTCTAATGGTGTACTTTTTGTTTTGATCTGACTCTGTTTTTAGGAGTTAGGGGTTTTTATATTTCTTAACATTGGACGTGATCGTCTCTTACTAAGTTGCTAGCTACCGCTGCAACCCGGATTAAATCATACTTCTTTATGGTTCCATATGGTCTAGTAGCTAGGATAGTTAACTTTCACTTAACAGGCTCGGGTTCGATTCCCGGTGTGGGAAAATATTTTACTCTATAATCTTCGAACATTTGAACCTTTTATAATTTATAATGATGTATAATATAAATACTGTAATCTTAACTATAGTGAAGTTGCGTATGCAAGTTAGTATAGGGAAGAGTTCGATCTTTATTATAAACTTTTTTAGGAGCTATGGGTTTTTATATTTCTTAACATTGGACGTGATCGTCTCTTACTAGGTTGCTAGCTACCGCTGCAACCCGGATAATGCTTTGATCTAACCATTATTCTAATCAAGAATGAGAGAATTTTCAGTTTTGACTTTCCTTATATACTAATTATGACGTCACTCTATTCACGTCATAACTCTAATATAAAACTATGATGACGTTCATTATTTATCTAGTAGGGTTTCAGACAAGGTATTTCTAATGATGTACTTTTGTTTTGATCTGACTCTATTTTTAGGAGTTTTGGGTTTTTATATTTCTTAGCATTGGACTGATCGTCTCTTACTAGGTTGCTAGCTACTGCTGCAACCCAAATTCACATATATATTTATTTATGAGAGGCAGCCTGGCCGAGTGGTCCAAGGCACTGGTGTTAGCCACCAGTCTCTTCAGAGGCGTGGGTTCAATTCTTACCGCTGGTATACGATTATGTTTGAAAGACTGCAGTGTGAAAAGACATCAAAATGCAGTTTGGGTGGAAAAATTTATTCTCTTTTAGAAATAATTTATTTTAGTTACTATAGATTTTTAACCCAATTAATTTCCTTTAAAATGAGCTATTGAACAACCCTCTACGATGTTCCAGTGCCAAGCTATCTCTGGATACAAAAAAAAAAAAAAAGAAAAAAAAAAGAAAAAAATATCCCGTTTAGGCAGAATGTTGTAGTAGCTGCCACTTTTCTTGATTTTCAAGCCAATATATTTCCCTTGCTGTTCAAGCCAAGGGACAGAAATTTTACTATGCAGGGGTTTCGGACAAGGCGGTTCTAATGGTGTACTTTTTGTTTTGATCTGACTCTTTTTTTTAAGAACTATGGGTTTTTATATTTCTTAACATTGGACGTGATCGTCTCTTACTAGGTTGCTAGCTACCGCTGCAACCCGGATTGCTAGCTACCGCTGCAACCCGGATCATCTAATTAACACTTCTTATGACTCGTATCGAGTATCCATAACCTAACAAAAGGTAAAACTAATTTTTAAATTTTAAGGTATTTTGTTAGTTTGAATGAAAAGATTAAAATTATTGCTCAGATATCATAAATATTTTTGCAGTTTACATAATAACTTTAGCGATTCTAAACTGAAAAACTAACTCAGTCCAATATATGCAAGGGTGTGCTTTTCTAATGATCGTCCTTTAATATAAACTATGGACTAAAGTTCGTTCTTTAATGTATACTTCTCGATGCGCCTGGTCGGTTGAATATTTTTGCTTTTCTCTTTTCAAGATACTATCTCTGTTGTTTGTGTAGTACTGTTTTTTCAAATTGCGTATAGCTTGCTTCGATCTAACCATTATTCTAATCAAGACTGAGAAAATTTACATCTTTGTTGTTCTTAAGTAGTAATTATGACGTCACAGCGTAATGATTTTATTGACGTCATAGCGCAATGATATTATTTCATGACGTCTTCAGAAACAACAATATAATTTCGTGTTTTTCTATTCACGTCATAGCTCTAATCTAATATAAAGCTATGACGACATTCATTATTTATCTAGTAGGGTTTCAGACAAGGTAGTTTCAATGATGTACTTTCGTTTTGATCTTACTCTATTTTTAGGAGTTTTGTTATATTTCTTAACATGGGACTGATTGTCTCTTACTAGGTTGCTAGCTACTGCTGCAACCCCGATTCACATATATATTTATTAATGAGAGGCAGCCTGGCCGAGTGGTCCAAGACACTTGTGTTAGCCACCAGTCTCTTCGGAGGCGTGGGTTCAAATCTTACCGCTGGTATACGATTATGTTTGAAAGACTGCAGTGTGAAAAGACATCAAAAATGCAGTTTTTGGTGGAAAAATTTATTCTCTTTTAGAAATAATTTATTTTAGTTACTATAGATTTTTAACCCAATTAATTTCCTTTAAAATGAGCTATTAAACAACCCTCTACGATGTTCCAGTGCCAAGCTATCTGTTGAGAAGAAAAAAAAAAAGAAAAAAGAAAAAAATATCCCGGTTGGGGAGAAAAACGTGGTTAAAGTCAATTTTCTTGATTTTCAAGCCAATATATTTCCCTTGCTGTTCATGCCAAGGGACAGAAAGTTTCCTATACAGGGGTTTCGGACAAGGCGGTTCCAATGGTGTACTTTTTGTTTTGATCTGACTCCTTTGTTAGGAACTATGGGTTTTTATATTTCTTAACATTGGACGTGATCGTCTCTTACTAGGTTGCTAGCTACCGCTGCAACCCGGATTACAGTGATCGTCTTTTAATGTAAAAAAAAATATAAATACTGTAATCTTAACTATAGTAAAGTTGCGTATGCAAGTTAGTATAGGGAAGAGTTTGATCTTTATTATACTGGAAACAAAGAAAAGAGAAAAAAAATATCCCGTTTAGGCAGAATGTTGTAGCAGCTGCCACTTTTCTTGATTTTTTAGTACTGATTTTTTAACTTGCGTGCAGCTTGCTTTGATCTAACCATTATGTATTCATGAATGAGACCATTTGCAGTTTTGACGTTTCTTATATAGTAATTATGACGTCACTGCATCAAAAATACAGTTTTTATTGGAAAAATTTATTCTCTTTTAGAAATAATTTATTTTAGCTACTATAGATTTTTAACCCAATTAATTTCCTTTAAAATGAGCTATTGAACAACCCTCTACGATGTTCCAGTGCCAAGCTATCTGTGGAAAAGAAAAAAGAAAAAAAATATCCCGTTTGGGGAGAATAACGTGGTAAAAGTCTATTTTCTTGATTTTCAAGCCAATATATTTTCTTTGTTATTCAAGCCAAAGGGCAGTAAGTTTCCTTTATGGAGGATTTGGACAAGGCGGTTCTAATGGTGTACTTTTTGTTTTGATCTGACTCTTTTTTTAGGAGTTACGGGGTTTTATATTTCTTGACATTGGAGGTGATCGTCTCTTACTAGGTTGCTAGCTACCGCTGCAACCCGGATTAGAAATAATTTATTTTAGTTACTATAGATTTTTAACCCAATTAATTTCCTTTAAAATGAGCTATTGAACAACCCTCTACGATGTTCCAGTGCCAAGCTATCTGTGGAAAAGAAAAAAAGAAAAAAAAAAAGAAAAAAAAATCCCGTTTAGGCAGAATGTTGTAGTAGCTGTCACTTTTCTTGGTTTTTAAGCCAATATATTTCCCTTGCTGTTCAAGCCAAGGGACAGAAAGTTTCCTATACAGGGGTTTCGGACAAGGCGGTTCTAATGGCGTACTTTTTGTTTTGATCTGACTCCTCTGTTAGGAACTATGGGTTTTTATATTTCTTAACATTGGACGTGATCGTCTCTTACTAGGGTGCTAGCTACCGCTGCAACCCGGATTATAGTCTTAATTTAGTTACTATGGGGTGGAAGTTTGTTCTTTACTGTAAAATTCCCTTGCTGTTCAAGCCAAGGGACAGAAATTTTACCAAGCAGGGGTTTCGGACAAGGCGGTTCTAATGGTGTACTTTTTGTTTTGATCTGACTCCTTTGTTAGGAACTATGGGTTTTTATATTTCTTAACATTGGACGTGATCGTCTCTTACTAGGTTGCTAGCTATCGCTGCAACCCGGAAAAAAACACATTGTGCCCACATCGTTCTTTACTCAGGCAGTGCTAGCGCGCTGCCTATGATAATAAACTGATTACACACAGGAAAAAGCCTACGGCTTTTTCTTCTTTTAAATAGTAAGAGACGAGTCTCAAATAATCAAGTAGCTAGCTAATTCCAAAGGTATTCAATTTTTGTTATTCCAATGATCATTTTTTATTGTAACTAGGTTTCAGCCATCTCTACAGCCATGATACTATTGGAAACTACATAATCCCTATTTATGTTTTAGTTAACATGGGCAAGGTGTCGTTCTTTATTGTAAATTATGCTAAACGTTTCAGTTAGTATAAGCTAGAGTTCGTTCTTTATTTTAAATCTTTTAATAACTACTACATGAGATCCTGTTGATTAACACCATTTATGATCGATCCTTATATCCCACTATACAATTTTGTATAGGCAAGAGTTCGTTCTTTATTGTAAACAAGCCAAAGGGCGGTAAGTTTCCTTTATAGAGGATTCGGACAAGGCGGTTCTAATGGTGTACTTTTTGTTTTGATCTGACTCTTTTTTTAGGAGTTGGGGGGTTTTATATTTCTTAACATTGGAGGTGATCGTCTCTTACTAGGTTGCTAGCTACCTCTGCAACCCGGATATTTAATAATGATAATATTGTATCAAGTTGTTTAAACATTAAGATAAAATAAGACTCATTTAAAGATTTTTAGGAATGTATATAGTTTCTTTTCATAAAGTGAAATTATTACTCAAACATTCTGAATATTTTTGCAGTTTACAGAGTTTTGCACTTTTTTCTCATACCTTTTGCATTGTCATAATATAAATACTGTAATCTTAACTACTTTACCAGTTAGTATTGGGAAGAGTTCGTTCTTTATTATAAACAGCAATGAAATTGATGAGGATGGTGATGACTTCAGGCTCCCGAAAAGCCTAGGGGTCATACGGCTCAGTATTCTTTCATGATAGTAGACGAGACGAGGGTAGTTTGATGAGAGCTGGAAAGTTGTCAGTAACCTTCTTGATGAGAGTTGGTTTTCGAAGAGGCTAATAATTCTTATATACTACTGGGTAAGGTTAAACTCTCTTTTAATTCCATATTCATTGTGGTATCAATAAAGGAAGTAGTTCTTGGTCTTTGAATTCAATGTGTACTCTTTGAAATTATATAACTCTTTACACGAAAATTCTCCATTTTGTTTTATACTTTTCCTTAGATTTATTCTAGGACGCTATAGTGTAGCCGTTATTAGGAAGGAACATTTGTTAATAATAATCATACCTATGAACTTTTTTTTAAAATAACCTCTGTATAAATTATGATGAACTATATAGGTTCTTTATGTAACTATGTTTAGGAACACCAGTCTCTTCGGAGGCGTGGGTTCAAATCTTACCGCTGGTATACGATTATGATTTATGTACAAAAATCAAATATCTTTGAAAAGACTGCAGCATGAAAAGACATCAAAAGTGTAGTTTTTGGTGGAAAAATTTATTCTCTTTTAGAATTAATTTATTTTCGTTACTAAAGATTTTTAACCGAATTAATTTCCTTTAAAATGAGCTATTGAAAAACTCTCTACGATGTTCCAGTGCCAAGCTATCTGTGGATAAGAAAGAAAAGAGAAGAAAAAAAATATCCCGTTTGGGCAGAATGATGTAGTAGCTGCCACTTTTCTTGATTTTCAAGCCAATATATTTCCCTTGCTTTTCAAGCCAAGGGACAGAAAGTTAACTATACAGGGGTTTCGGACAAGGCGGTTCTAATGGTGTACTTTTTGTTATTACCTGACTCTTTTTTTAGGAGTTAGGGGTTTTTATATTTCTTAACATTGGACGTGATCGTTTCTTACTAGGTTGCTAGCTACCGCTGCAACCCGGATCTTTACTGCAATTACAAACAGGAAAAGGCCTACGGCTTTTTCTTCTTTGAAATAGTAAGAGACGAACCTCAAGTAATTACCCCTGGAACCACCATTTATCAGTTACTATGGATGAGAGATCGTTCTTTACTGTAAATGCTGTTCAAGCCAAGGGACAGAAAGCTTCCCATATAAGGGTTTCAGGCAAGGCGGTTTTATTGGTGTTCTTTTAGTTTTGATCTGACTCCTTTTTAGGAACTATGAGTTTTTTAATTCGTAACATTGGACGTGATCGTCTCTTACTAGGTTGCTAGCTACCGCTGCAACCAGGATAATTGTGACAGAAAGTTTCCTATACAGGGGTTTCAGACATGGCGGTTCTAATGGTGTACTTTTGGTTTTGATCTAACCTTTTTCTTAGGAGTTATGGGTTTTTATATATCTTAACATTGGACGTGATCGTCTCTTACTAGGTTGCTAGCTACCGCTGCAACCCGGATATACATGATATAATTTTTAGTCAAATAATAGTTTAAGCCTTTGGTAGCTCAGTTGGTAGAGTCGTCGGACGGCAAATGGACGTATGTCACTGGTTCAAATCCAGGCCGATGCAATTTTTTACCACCTTTGTTTTCAACTATACTCTGTCTCGTGTTTTAAATTAATCCTTTATGTATTTGTTTTGATCTGACTCCTTTGTTAGGAACTATGGGTTTTTATATTTCTTAACATTGGACGTGATTGTCTCTTACTAGGTTGCTAGCTACCGCTGCAACCCGGATTGCTAGCTACCGCTGCAACCCGGATAACATTGGACGTGATCGTCTCTTACTAGGTTGCTAGCTACCGCTGCAACCCGGAAAAACCCGGATTCAGAAACCACAACATAATTTCGTGTTTTTCTATTCACGTCATAGCTCTAATATAAAGCTATGACGACATTCATTATTTATCTAGTAGGGTTTCAGACAAGGTAGTTCTAGTGATGTACTTTTGTTTTGATCTTACTCTATTTTTAGGAATTTTGGGTTTTTATATTTCTTAGCATGGGACTGATCGTCTCTTTCTAGGTTGCTAGCTACTGCTTCAACCCAAATTATAAGAGGCAGCCTGGCCGAGTGGTCCAAGACACTGGTGTTAGCCACCAGTCTCTTCGGAGGCGTGGGTTCAAATCTTACCGCTGGTATACGATTATGTTTGAAAGACTGCAGTGTAAAAAGACATCAAAAATGCAGTTTTTGGTGAAAAAATTTATTCTCTTTTAGAAATAATTTATTTTAGTTACTATAGATTTTTAACCCAATTAATTTCCTTTAAAATGAGCTATTGAACAACCCTCTACGATGTTCCAGTGCCAAGCTATCTGTGGAAAAGAAAAAAAGAAAACAAAAAGAAAAAATATCCCGTTTAGGCAGAATGTTGTAGTAGCTGCCACTTTTCTTGATTTTCAAGCCAATATATTTCTCTTGCTGTTCAAGCCAAGAGACAGAAAGTTTCCTATACAGGGGTTTCGGACAAGGCGGTTCTATTGGTGTACTTTTTGTTTTGATCTGACTCCTCTGTTAGGAACTATGGGTTTTTATATTTCTTAACATTGGACGTGATCGTCTCTTATTAGGTTGCTAGCTACCGCTGCAACCCGGATAATCATATATATTATTATCGAACCTTATTACAAAATCATTATCATCAAATTTATTAATCAAAATCAATTTTATGCTGCATCATTACAAACAGGAAAAAGCCTACGGCTTTTTCTTCTTTGAAATTACAAACAGGAAAAAGCCTACGGCTTTTTCTTCTTTGAAATAGTAAGAGACGAACCTCAAACAATCAAGTAGCTAATTAAGTCCAATGTATGCAATGGTTTGTTATTTCAATGATCGTTCTTTAATGTAATGATCGTCTCTTACTAGGTTGCTAGCTACCGCTGCAACCCGGATGTACTTTACGGGTTACAAACCAAAAAAAGTTTGGTTCCAGGATACAATAATAAATTTGAACTGAGATGAAATACATTTTTCTTCCAGGAGACAAAAAGCAAAACTAATTTTAGAATGTTCATGTATTTTTGTTGTTTAAATTAAAAAATTACTATTACTGATTAGGCATCATAAATATTTTTGCAGTTTACATAATAATTTTAGCGATTAAGCCAAAAAAGAAAATTTTGGTTCCAGGAATCTCGGTTACTATTGAGACAAGTAGCTATTATTACTATAGAGTTCATTACCATGAACTGTTTTATTGCTTCAAAATTCAAATATCTTTGAAAAGACTGCAGTATGAAAATACATCAAAAATGCAATTTTTTTTACAAAATTGATTCTACTTTAAAAATTATTTTATTTTTAATTACAAAAGTGACTAGATGTTGCAATTGCCTTTAAAATGAACTATTATACAACTCTCTATGATTTTCCAGTGACCAGCTAGCTGAGCAGAAAAAAAAAGTGGAAAGAAAAAAATATCCCGTTTGTGGAGAATAACGTGGTAAAAGTCTATTTTCTTGATTTTCAAGCTAATATATTTTCTTTGTTATTCAAGCCAAAGGGCGGTAAGTTTCCTTTATAGAGGATTCGGACAAGGCGGTTGTAATGGTGTACTTTTTGTTTTGATCTGACTCTTTTTTTAGGAGTTGGGGGGTTTTATATTTCTTAACATTGGACGTGATCGTCTCTTACTAGGTTGCTAGCTACCGCTGCAACCCGGACTAGCTACCGCTGCAACCCGGATATAATAACTGTACTAGCCTATACTATAGTGAAGTGGCCTATAAAATTTAGTATAGGCAAGAGGTCGTTCTTTATTATAAATCTCTTACTAGGTTGCTAGCTACCGCTGCAACCCGGATTAAAAAAAAAAATTAAGTACACATAGCGCTAGATCTAGAGATTTCCTTTAAAATGAGCCATTGAACAACTCTCTACGATGTTCCAGTGCCAAGCTATCTGTGGAAAAGAAACAAAAAAATATCCCGTTTGGGGAGAATAACGTGGTAAAAGTCTATTTTCTTGATTTTCAAGCCAATATATTTTCTTTGTTATTCAAGCCAAAGGGCGGTAAGTTTCCTTTATGGAGGATTTGGACAAGGCGGTTCTAATGGTGTACTTTTTGTTTTGATCTGACTCTTTTTTTAGGAGCTACGGGTTTTTATATTTCTTAACATTGGAGGTGATCGTCTCTTACTAGGTTGCTAGCTACCGCTGCAACCCGGATTTATCAGTTACTATGGTTGAGAGATCGTTCTTTACTGTAGCAAGTCGACGATTTTGTTTTGGCCTTATTATAATTGGTATGGTGAAATAATAATATGCATATGGCTCTTAAATCATACTTCTTTATGGTTCCATATGGTCTAGTGGCTAGGATAGTTAACTTTCACTTAACAGGCTCGGGTTCGATTCTAGGTGTGGGAAAATTTTTAACTCTATAATCTTCAATTTGAACCTTTTATAATCTATAATGATGTATAATATAAATACTGTAATCTTAACTACATGTTTAACTACAATGTTTTTCAGGAATGTTTAGTCTTGCGTCTACTGTTCACGATCATTTGACACGATCTTCTCAGTTGATGAGAAGACCAGCTATGGTCACGTCTAGGTCTAGGTTTTCAATTCGCCATGTTGTTCCGTTAGTTTGGGAGAGTTTGCCAGAGGATTTGAGGAATGTTGGGGGTTTGCAGGATTTTCGTAAGTCGCTAAAGAACCATTGTTTTGATGTGTATATTTTGAATGGATTATTCCACGCCACTTAAGTTTTGTTTTTGAGGAGGGTTTAGTTGCAGCTGAATATGATTATAATTATTATATTTTTGTTGGATGTTGTTTGGAGGTTCGTTGGTTTTCGGGTCCGGTAAGTTGAGCTCTAATTATGTTGTTTTTTTTTTGTTTTTTTTTCTCTATTTTTTTTTCTTTTTTTTGTTTCTTGTTTTTTTTTTTTTTTTTTTTGTTAGGAGGGTTTTCTCCCGCACAAGCATTGCTTCAGGGAATCGATGATGTATATATTTTTTTTTTTAATAAACCCATTGTTACTACTACAGTGAAGTTGCGTATGCAAGTTAGTATAGGGAAGAGTTCGATCTTTATTATAATTTTGCTCTCTCAATTATTACTTCTCGATACGCCTGGTCGGTTGAATACCTTTGTTTTGCTCTCTCAATTTTTACTTCTCGATACGCCTGGTCGGTTGAATACCTTTGCTTTTCTCTTTTCAAGATACTAGCTCTGTTGTTTGTGTAGTACTCTTTCTTCAAATTGCGTATAGCTTGCTTCGATCTAACCATTATTCTAATCAAGAATGAGAGAATTTTCAGTTTTGACTTTCCTTATATACTAATTATGACGTCACTATTCACGTCATAGCTCTAATATAAAACTATGATGACGTTCATTATTTATCTAGTAGGGTTTCAGACAAGGTATTTCTAATGATGTACTTTTGTTTTGATCTGACTCTATTTTTAGGAGTTTTGGGTTTTTATATTTCTTAGCATTGGACTGATCGTCTATTACTAGGTTGCTAGCTACTGCTGCAACCCAAATTCACATATATATTTATTTATGAGAGGCAGCCTGGCCGAGTGGTCCAAGGCACTGGTGTTAGCCACCAGTCTCTTCAGAGGCGTGGGTTCAATTCTTACCGCTGGTATACGATTATGTTTGAAAGACTGCAGTGTGAAAAGACATCAAAAATGCAGTTTTTGGTGGAAAAATTTATTCTCTTTTATAAATAATTTATTTTAGTTACTATAGATTATTAACACAATTAATTTCCTTTAAAATGCGCTATTGAACAACCCTTTACGATGTTCCAGTGCCAAGTTATCTGTGGAAAAGAAAAAAGAAAAAAAAAAGAAAAAAAAAGAAAAAAATATCCCGTTTAGGCAGAATGTTGTAGTAGCTGCCCCTTTACTTGATTTTCAAGCCAATATATTTCCCTTGCTGTTCAAGCCAAGGGACATAAATTTTACTATGCAGGGGTTTCGGACAAGGCGGTTCTAATGGTGTACTTTTTGTTTTGATCTGACTCTTTTTTTAAGAACTATGGGTTTTTATATTTCTTAACATTGGACGTGATCGTCTCTTACTAGGTTGCTAGCTACCGCTGCAACCCGGATTATTGTAATTACACAGCTCTTTACTATGACAACGAACCTTAAAGTTCGTTCCTTATTTTAACTGGACGGTTGAATACCTTTGCTTTTGGTTTTTCTTATATTTGATGCGGTAATCTTCATCATTGTGATAACCCTCCTTGAACTTTTGTTTGGCTGTCTCAATTTTTGCATGTCTATAATCTTCATCATTGTGATAACACATCTTGCTGTTTTGTTTTGCTCTATCAGTTATTACTTCTCGATACGCCTGGTCGGTTGAATACCTTTGTTTTGCTCTCTCAATTATTACTTCTCGATACGCCTGGTCGGTTGAATACCTTTGTTTTGCTCTCTCAATTTTTACTTATCGATTCGCCTGGTCGGTTGAATAACTTTGCTTTTCTCTTTTCAAGATACTATCTCTGCTGTTTGTGTAGTACTGTTTTTTCAAATTGCGTATAGCTTGCTTCGATCTAACCATTATTCTAATCAAGAATGAGAGAATTTACATCTTTGTCGTTCTTAAGTAGTAATTTTCTTGATTTTTTAGTACTGATTTTTTAACTTGCGTGTAGCTTGCTTTGATCTAACCATTATGTATTCATGAATGAGACCATTTACAGTTTTGACGTTTCTTATATAGTAATTATGACTTCACTGCATCAAAAATACAGTTTTTATTGGAAAAATTTATTCTCTTTTAGAAATAATTTATTTTAGTTACAAAAGGTTTTTAACCCAATTAATTTCCTTTAAAATGAGGTATTGAACAACCCTCTACGATGTTCCAGTGCCAAGCTATCTCTGGATACAAAGAAAAAAAGAAAAAAATATCCCGTTTGGGGAGAATAACGTGGTTAAAGTCAATTTTCTTGATTTTCAAGCCAATATATTTCCCTTGCTGTTCAAGCCAAGGGACAGAAAGTTTCCTATACAGGGGTTTCGGACAAGGCGGTTCTAATGGTGTACTTTTTGTTTTGATCTGACTCCTTTTTTAGGAACTATGGGTTTTTATATTTCTTAACATTGGACGTGATCGTCTCTTACTAGGTTGCTAGCTACCGCTGCAACCCGGAATAGCTACTGCTGCAACCCAAATTCACATATATATTTATTTATGAGAGGCAGCCTGGCCGAGTGGTCCAAGATACTGGTGTTAGCCACCAGTCTCTTCGGAGGCGTGGGTTCAAGTCTTACCGCTGGTATACGATTATGTTTGAAAGACTGCAGTGTGAAAAGACATCAAAAATGCAGTTTTTGGTGGAAAAATTTATTCTCTTTTAGAAATAATTTATTTTAGTTACTATAGATTTTTAACCCAATTAATTTCCTTTAAAATGATCTCTTGAACAACCCTCTACGATGTTCCAGTGCCAAGCTCTCTGTGGAAAAGAAAAAAAAGAAAAGAGAAAAAAATATCCCGTTTGGGGAGAATAACGTGGTTAAAGTCAATTTTCTTGATTTTCAAGCCAATATATTTCCCTTGCTGTTCAAGCCAAGGGACAGAAAGTTTCCTATACAGGGGTTTCGGACAAGGCGGTTCTAATGGTGTACTTTTTGTTTTGATCTGACTCCTTTGTTAGGAACTATGGGTTTTTATATTTCTTAACATTGGACGTGATCGTCTCTTACTAGGTTGCTAGCTACCGCTGCAACCCGGATGAGTTCTGATGGTAGATTGTGATAGATTCTAAGGACCCATCCTGGGTAATACCTCTTAGCAAAATATAAGTTTTTCATCATAGGTCCAAAATATCTAGATTTCCAATATGAATCCTTCCAGTCACCAAAAAGGGAGAATGATATAACATTATTACTGTCTCTACTACCACCACATGTAATATTTGATGACAATAAACTTTTTACATTTACTCTTTCTGCATTGTCTGGTTTGTCTCTAACCTCGTTATATAAACTTGATGGCTGAAGTACTAGTGTTTCAGGAGCAGCATTCTTAACCAAAACCACCTGATATAATTTATCGGCACCACTATGTTGATAAAAAGCGTGGGAAACCAAAAATACTATCACAATCAGAGTAAAGCTAAATAACATGAATGTTATTTTTAAAAATAGTCTTGAGAATTTGGCCATTTCAGCACCAGCTCTTATTTTAGGAGGCACCAGTAGCAGCAATGAGTAACAGTAGCGTAATGAGTAACTTAAGCGCTCAAATAAAATAGAACTTTTTTTTATTTTCTGGTATTTTTCTAGCTTCAATTCAAAGAGTAGAATTGTTACAAAGACATTATAAATATTTTTGCAGTTTAAATAACAAACTTAGATACTTTAAATTCAAAACCGGATCAATACAAAAAGTTGAATAGCTTTGGCACGTTTTTTTCAGTTTTGGCACGATTTTAACAACACTGAGATTGTAAATTCTATCTTCTTACTAAATGAATCTACATAAGATTATACAGACGACACTGAGATAACAAGTCCATTTTCTAGTAAGTAAATATAGATAAGGTTATGTCGATGTTACGATTCCGACAACACTGAGATCGCAACATGATCATCTTCCAGCCTAGTAAAATAAGATTATACAGATCGTCAATTTTGGCACGATTCTGATAACACTGAGATTGAAACATGTCCTTCTTCCTACTGAGTTAGACAAATCTTTGATTTGTCTAACCGTACTTTCTCTGGAAAATAAATATTTGATGGCAGCTCAATAATCAATTTTATATATTTTCAAGGAAAATATTACAACTGTAATATTTACGGATTCTAGACAACAAGGTATGAGTACAATAAACACCTCAGAGGATAGCTCTAGCTCGAATCAAAAATTATCGAACTTTAAGCAAGTTCTTGATGTCGTAAAAGAAAATTGTAATAAGCTAGACAATATCAAAAATCAATTAGGAAGTCTTACGACAAGGGTCGATAATCTGGAAAAAGACTATTCGCTACTTAAAAATAAGATAAATAATCCTGAACTGAAAATTGGAAAGAATGAAAATAATATGTTTTGCCTCAAATTGCAAATAAAAACATGTACCAATGAAATAATGAAGCTAAGAAAAAAAATTCAGTTTGTATGGGTGAAATTGTGAGAATGGAAGCTGCTGAATTAGAAAACAATGTTATTATATGGAATGCTGTGTGCGAGGACAATGATAACGCTAAAGTTTTATTCACATAGGTAGGTCATTGTGGATTAGAAATGCCGGATGTAAATTTAACGATCTACGATAGAAATTGTGGTTTTTATAACCACAAAATGGGGTTTTTATAGGCCAAATGAAAATACTGAAAAAACAAAGCGAATATTTCGAGAGGACAAACGCCTCTCTTCTTCAGCGTGAAACGAAATAACGTATCCAAAGAAAGTAACGAAGAAAAGAAAAAACAAAAAACAAACGTGGAAAGTACATGTAAAAAGAACCAAAAACTTAAAAGATGAATAAAATTTAATAAAAACTAAAAATCAAAAGAATTGAAACCAAATACCTAACAACCATAAAAGCGAGTTATTCACCAATATCTGCGATTTGCACAAAATCCAAAAAATTTTGAACTGCCATCGACGAATACTAGCGAACAACTCGGCTGCCGTCAATCAAAAGGTGATATCTGACATGACAAGCGAAATTGAGATTTCCGCGTATCCCAAGTAAAGACACTACGCTCTAGCGATTGGTCGAGTCAAAAGCGCGATATCTTCAAAAATAGCCAAGATATATGGTAGTTTTATTTGGCGCTATCTGGAAAACTTACATTCTCTTGTGACTCAAAATGGGTATCTACACATGCAGATATCACCTTTTAGATCTTTGCTTTTACTTCCAGTGCAAGAGCAGATATCACCAAATAAGGCCAACCTTTCATCAAACTCATGATTATGTAGAAGAAAAGATTCCGTAAACCTGAAGAGCAGAATCATGAGCTGTGGCAATTTCTTGTTGAGAGAGGCCCTTAAGATGGCGAGAGAAAGGTAAGGGTAATTGGCTTGGTAGGACTGTGTACCTGTAAAAGAAATTCTTTTGAAATTTGCAGAGATTTGACCCCAGCAATGGAATCAGCTAGTAGGATAAGTCAGTTTAAGTTTCTAGTTTGCAATTCTGATGCAAGTTTTTCGTCATAGCTGTTCTGGGGTTTCCTTTTGCAGATGGTTTACTGTTGTCAGACCACATTATTGCTTTTTTGGCAAATGTTTTGTTTCTTTTTTTCTTCAGCAGTGTAAGCTACCATACATTTTGAGGCTATTTAAGAAGAACCTGAACTCTGCTAAAATCTGACGAAAACAGGATCTTTCCCAGTCAGGGCCACTAGATGTTTATGGGGTAGAGTACCCACTATTTTGGGGTACTCTAGGAATGCATGTCCTGTGCATGTCCACAGTCAGGGTTGGCACTTGAAATGGATTTTTTTTTTTGTTCTTTTATGTGTTAAAATGTAACAAATAACAAAATTATTTCATCCAGTTTTGGCCTTGAAAACATTTATGACTGAGGTATATACTTTACATGTAAACATTTAATGTAAAAAATGTTTTTTCACTGATGTGAAGAACCATGTTTTACATGTAAACGTTACATTACATTTTTTTTACATTACATTTTTTAATGAATGTGAATGAATTGTTTTCTTTTCTTTCTCAGTTAATGAGAAAGAAAAGAAAACAATTCATTCACTCAAAAACAAAACGAACCAGCAATTAGATAAGTTGGAGAACTATGTCATTTGATTTCGGATTTTAATTAATGCATTTGTTGCAGACACCCTTTGAGACCTAAGGGGTTGTTCACATGTTTGATTAGATGACAGGGAAAGTGGTTCAAGGTCTATTTAAGGGATTACTAAAGTATCGGTTTCTCTTTTGAGAAAACCGAAATATGACTCGTTTATTCTTAAATCACCGGAATCTCTGTTTAAAGCGAGACCTAAATGCTGGTATTTATAAATTTCAACAGCTTCTCTGTAGTGCTGGACAATACCTTTGTCATGCGAAATTAGGCTAGCCTGATTAAACAAAATAGTATGGTCTAGTTTTTCAAAAATGTGCTCTGCAAGGTCAGAGTCAAAATTTTCTGGTTTTTTTTTCGCTTTTTAAGTGTATTATTAATAGAACTAGAGTGCTGAGTTAATCTATCCGTTAGTCGCTCATCAGTTCTTCCGATATACCAAAGACCACACCAACAAAGAATTCTGTAAACACCGGAGTTTTCACCTATCGGGATAGGGTCTTTACCTTGATAAATTTCAGACCTGATAGTTTTTTTGGGTCTATAATAAGTGTAAATGTTATTTTTCCTTAGAATTTTTTAAATGTGGTCTGAAACCCGTTTAACGTATGGGAGACTCAAATATACGCACGAGAGTCATGAAATACCCCCTCTGTGTGTGCGATAATTTCACTATAAGGTATATTGGAGAGATTGCTGAGGTTAGAGCCCAATTTGTGGAAATTTTGTTGGATTCGCCTTCTGTTAATATTCCAAATTTAAAAAAGTTTAGTAAAAATGAACACTGGGTCTTACACGCACTACATAAAGATCATTCCAGGATTATTACGAAAGCCAATAAAGGCAATACTGTTGTTTTATTAGATACAGATGATCACGAACAAAAAGTCAGAGAAATTTTAAATGATTCTAACACATATGAACGATTAGCTTTCGATCCCACAGAAAAATTTGTCCAGGAAGTCCGAAAAGAGCTTTCCTATCTAAAAGGAAAAGGTGAAATTACAGATCAATTGTACAAAAAGTTTTACCCACGCGGATGCACGTCCCCTCGCGTTTATGGTTTTCTTGAAGTTCATAAGCCCGGTAATCCACTTCGACCCATTGTTTCTTCTTTTAATTCTCCTACAGCAAAAATAGGGAAATGCTTATCAGTTGAATTTTGCCCAATAATTCAGGCTCAAAAATCCTATATTAAAAATTTCGCTGACTTTTTTTCCAAGGCAAAGCAAGTTTCGGTTAAACCAAATACAAGAATTGGCAGTTTTGTCCTCTCGAAATATTCGCTTTGTTTTTTAGTATTTTCATTTGGCCTATAAAAACTCCATTTTTGCTCGTTTTTCTTTCTTTATGTGATGTCAGGCCATTGTGGTTTAAAAATTATCTAAATCGTAAATTTTTGAAAGTGACACTAAATAAAAAAGCTGACAAGATAGCGATGATAAAAAATACTTGTATGCATAAGGGTAAGACACTCCATGGAAACAATTCAAACTTATTTATTAGTGACGATGTTTCAGCCGAAATTCGTAAAATACGTAAGCTGTTATTTGTGAAATGCGATAAATTATAATAGTTCACAGATATGATGCATGGATATCCAAGGGAATTCAGGTATATTTGTTTGTGAAAATACCTGACGGTTTGATTACAAAATACTCATTGGTGGTGACGGGCTTGGTGACGTTGAGTGGAGTCTAGTAACTAATGAAAAGAATCCAAATCAATCCTTAGATAAGTTTTATGATACATTAACTGAAAGTTTGATCATTTTTGTCCGTATAGAATTCCAGTTGGAAAGAGAAATACTCCAAGAAAACATTAGCTAAATGAGTCCCTTTTGAGGTTGATTAATGAAAAAAAACTGTTTTCTTAAATCGAAATGAAGTATACTACAGAAATAAATATAATGCGTTTAAAAAATTATAAAAACCTGTTGGTAAGGACTCTTAGAGAAAGTGAAAGAACTTATTATGAAGATTCAGTTCACAATTCTTATTCTCCCCGGAAAACTTGGACTTTGGTCAAGAATAGAATTGGACGAAATAAACAGTCATCGCATCCCGATGTATAATATGACAAACAGTGAAGAAGTTAGAGGACCGCAAGCTGTTGCTAATATTTTTAGTTATTATTTTATTGGCGTTGGAGAATCTATCGTTTCTGCAGATACAAATTTTTTCTTCTCGCAAGATGCATAAACATTATTTCCCTCCCTCTGATTTTTGAACCACTTATTTATATTTTTATTTCATGTATCACTTCAGAGGTACGTTTCCTAGTAGATCAAAAATTGCCCGGGTAATTCCATTACATAAAAAAGGTGATAAATCTGATGTAAATAATTATAAATATGTATGGAGTGCGGAACAGACTTATTCACCGAGACCAAACTCAGTTTGTTGCAAGGAAAGCCGATGAAATCGAACTAGCAGCAAAAAAGAAAGACATGGGTAGCCTGTTCAAGCACCTCCGCGATCTCACAGAAAATAAAATACCAGCATTGGGACCCGTCCTATCCAGGGATGGGACACTTCTCTCTGATGAGGGTTCTTGTCTCGATCGGTGGAAGGACCACTTCTGCTCACTCCTGAACAACACTAACCCGTCTATGCCTCCTACTGATAGTCCCAGCCAACCTGTCAGTCCAAGATCCGAAGCAGATGCTCCTCCAGACAAGCCTTTCAGCCCCTCAGAAATTGGAAATGCAGTAAAAAGGCTCAAAAACAATAAAGCTCCCGGTATCTGTGGCCTGAGTGCGGAGCTGCTAAAATATACAGGTCCTGTTATGCTCCTGTTTTTCCACACCCTGTTCTCTACAATCTGGCAAACCGAGATAATTCCCGAAGATTGGCGGAAGGATCTCATTATCCCTTTATGGAAGAGAAATGGTTCTAGAAGCGACTGCTTGAACTACCGTGGAATAACCCTACTGTCTGTCCCGGGAAAACTTTTCTCAATGGTCCTGCTAGATCGATGTCGAAATATCATTCGTAAAATCCGGCGACCGGAGCAAGCTGGTTTCATGTCGGACCGTTCAACCATCGACCCGATTTTTACGATCCGACAGATTATAGAAAAAGCCACAGAGTTCCGACAAAAAGCTTTTTTTACCTTCGTCGACTTCCGTGCTGCGTTCGACTCAGTGGACCGAGAAGTTCTTTGGCGGATTCTAGAATCGACAGGCCTCCCTAAGAAATACTGCAGAGTCTTCAAAGCTCTACACCATGGGACGGAGAGCTGTGTTCAAGTGAACGGCCGCCGAAGCCCGTTCTTTCAAATCACGACAGGAGTGCGCCAAGGATGTGGAGTTGCCCCAGAGCTCTTCAATGTCATCATAGACTACGTTATGACAAGGACTACTTCACGTCTCAGCTTTGGACTCAAGTTTGGAGATCGTGTCATACAGATGCTGATTCTGCCGATGACTTGGCCATTCTGACAGACTCCATGGAGCAGATGCTGGAAGCGTTTCGAATCCTACGAGAAGAGGCTGCAAAAGTAGGACTGCAGATAAACTGGACTAAAACGAAAATTAAGGCCATAGACCCATCCTCCCCTGCTGCCAATCCTTCAGTTAGCCTGGATAGCACCACTACCATCGAAGTGGTCCAAAGGTTCACCTACCTGTGCTCCATAATTTCTTCAGATGGCTCACTTCTTTCTGAACTACAAGCGAGAATATCCAAAGCGTCTTCTACCATGGGCAGACTGAACCGTCACCTCTGGCGAAAACTGAACATCAGTCGCACAACGAAGCTGCGGATTTTCAACGCCCTCATCGGCTCTGTGATGCTCTATGGAGCTGAGACGTGGTAAGCTTCAGCCGCAACCCTCAAGGCAATTGATGTCTTTCAGTCGAAGAGCCTGAGGAGGATCGAAGGTCTACGATGGTTCGACTTTGTCAGCAATGAGAAGCTGCTGCAGCTCACCAAGCAGTCTCGGTTGTCGACCCAAGCAGCCGAGCGAACACTACGATGGTTCGGACACCTACTTCGAATGCCTCCACTCATACCTGCGAAAACGATCCATGACTTCGACCCTGTCAAAGCCGGTTGGAAGGGACCTCGCGGCCGACCGAAGAAACGATGGTCTGACAGCCTGTCCGAGTTCCTGGCGATGGCAAATATCAGGTTGAGCGATGTGCAAACGCTTGCGATGGACCGAAGTGGATGGAGGAGGCAGACGTCACTCTCTACGCCGAGCAGCGCCCGGCAGGAGACATAAGTCAAGTAAGTCAAGTAAGTAAATAATTATCGTCCCATTGCAATTTTATCAACTTTATCTAAAGTGTTTGAGAAAATTTTAAAAGAAAGGATGTCTAATTATGTGGATAAGATAAACTTTGTGGATATTGTGTGAATTTGGATAAGATAGGAAAATATTTGGATAGAATAATATAAAATAAACTAAAAAAGAATGAAAATCATTATAACAACCATTTCCTTTCGCTTGAATAGTTGAACTTACTCCAAATCAAATACAAAATAAAGTCTTTGGCACTCCAACAAAGTCAGGGGGTAGAAGTTTACTGCCAGGGGGTGTCAAAGTACTTACAAATAAGCGTTTCCTTCCTTTTCAGAAAAAGAGTGATATTTGTGCTGCAGTCTAAACAAAACGAAATATTTTGTTCTCAGTGTATGTGCCTGATGATCAAGATGTAGCCTTTGGAGAGAAATTTAATCGGGCGTATAGCATCCTAGCTAGTTTTGTCAACTGTCGCTTAAATGATAGGATTGAAAACTTGCAGTATTGCCTTTAGTTTTTTTCCAAAAGGTTTTTTTTCGGGGGGGGGGGAGGGGTACAAAAAAATTCAAAAAATGTATCATAAGTTCGTTCACATTCATTTTATTGCGTTTTTACAGGTCAAACAAACATTTTGGGGAAGGGTTCAACCCCTCCTCTGGATACGACCTTGCTTACATGTATTCCAGTAAATGATATGAACTGCACACTATCAGTTCATAGCAGCTCTCATTCACAAGTGTTAATTGCCTCGTGTTCTATTTTGTGGCTATTACAGAACAACTCATGTTACACATATCCACATTTCTTTTGCAATATCATCTCTGGACTTCATACTTTGTCTGGAGGAACTGATACTCCTTACCCTTCACAGGTTGACACTTCAATACGTGTTTCTAACTAAGACTGTAATCCACCTAAGTGCACACTGAATCAAAAGCTGAACAAATGGATAGATAATATTGAGTGGAATTGCATTAACCTATATACAAAGCTATACTTTATTCAAGGTTAAAAGTTATTTATTATAGTTACAATATATTATGTAATTTTATACATTTTCTCGTTTGTGGAGAGCAGAGCTAGTACAAAAACGATAGAAAAAAAATACAAAAAAAAACAATACGTCATATTACTAAAACAAACACAACTGTTCTTGCATGTATTTCTTACTAAAGAATTAAAATTGACATACAACTCCAACCTACCGCCAATACAAGCTGATTTGAGACAATACTAACTTAATAACACCAATTATCACAGAATAGGGGGCAGGGAGTGCATAAAAATCACATCCAAACAATTAAAAAACAATAAAAATAATAAATGCAAGTGATCATCCTCAAGCAAATTAACTTTTTATTTTTAAAGCATTGACTGAGCAACATTTTGAGCCGAGATCAAATGGGAGTAAGTGATAACGTTACACATATAAATACTAAATATTTCGACCCAATCAAAGAAACCAAAATCAAAGGAACCATACACTGCACTGTAAATCTTGATGTCTCATATTTTGCCAAGGGATTAATTGACGAGACCCAGATCGAGTAGAAACGGGCATTTTGGGATATAAAGAACACAAGTTCATTTTATAAATAATATTTATGTAGAGCTCCACGGTCTCATAAAAGCTCACACTAAAGCTCACCAGAAAACTATCAACAATATTATATAACGATTCTCTAATATGTTTATTTGGCAAAAGAGAAGGAGACGTTAGAAATGACCTAAGGACATGAGCAGCCCCATTGTGCATCTTTTGAAGTAGAATATGATTAGACCCAAACGTATCTAGGTAAACCAATTCCACATAATAAAAATGAGATTGTACTAAAGTGAAATAAAGTGACTTAAATGTAGAGTAAGGAACTAAGTTTTTCAACCGGTTTAATACCAACGAACTGTGATGCTTTCACAAGAAAAAAATTGACGTGATCCTTCCAAGAAAGATTCTCTTCGATAACCACACCTAGATTACGAAATACATAGGCCTATTACTCTTCATGGATGATAGGCCGTCTTCAAGCATAACGCAAATGTTAGTTAGTTTTTGAAAACCTGCACCCAACTCTACGATAAATAGTAAGTTTAATAGTAAATAGTAAATGTCTCGTATCCTAGGTACTGAAAATTAGGTTGGATAACATGCACTCAAGATAAAACAGCAGAGATGACAGAACTGAACATGTCAAATATACAAACATTGTGATTTTTTGTACCAATTCAGTTCCAACACAACAAATATAAACAGCAAGAACAGAAAAGAAACCTTGAGAATTGTAAGCTTAGACTTAAAAAAACTAAATTAAAAATACTGGATGAAGGAACGTTAACGACATTACCCTTAATAAACAGATCACTTTGCATACTCCTGATTCTGATATCAGACTGATAAAAACACTTATATAAACAACAAACTAATTACTTGAAGAATAATATTTAAACGATTTTAATATTTCTCTCAACTGATTTTTGTCTCCTTTTTTATTTCTAAAAAACGACTCCTTTTTTATCGCTACACCACCAGCAGAAGTTTTCTAGGGTGTTTAAAAATATAAAAATTGCTTTTTTGGTTTGTTTTTTTGTTTATTGGTCTGTTTGAAAAAAAAACTTTTTGGTCTGCTTATCTATTACCATTTTGACTAAAAAAATCTTGTTAGTTTTGTCATTGCATATGGCAATATTAACCTACTTTTCAAAAGTGATTTAGAACCTATTCAGGCATTAAATCCATATCTCTAACAAAAAACATTTGATCTACAACTAGCAGAAGTGCCAATCTTTGTGGTTTTCGGGTCTGCATTTGACTGGGCAAGCTTTGTCCACTGTGTTATTTTGTATGTTACCAACAAATGTGAGAAACTCTCTTTTAGTAGGAAATGGTCGAATTTCGCTCTTGCCCAACACTTTAAAACTCCGACAGAAGTAAGCATCATGAACTATACTGCTATTTCTGACATCATCCCAAAATATTTCTGCAAGCAGGTTCTGGTCTGTGTTTTTGTTTTGATCCCCTATAGAGCGATGTATCAATTCTGAAGCGCATTTCCGGATTTCTCTGCTCTGTTGACCTAACTTGACGCCAAACATGCCTGCTAAAATTTCAACTCCATGGTAATAATGGTCTCGCATAACATGGTACAAATGAGGCGACTGAAGCCATTCATTGACTGCTTGTACTTCTCGTAGCAGCATTATTGAATCGGTATCTCTAAACATTACTACCTCAATAGTTGGGTCAAGTAAGGCCAAGTATCTCCAAACTCTTGGATTAACATCTTGAAAATCAATTGAAGTATAATCGGAATCTAAAGAACTGATATTACAAAATTGTATATTAGTTGATTCTAGATTATGAATGAGTTCTGATGGTAGATTGTGATAGATTCTAAGGACCCATCCTGGGTAATACCTCTTAGCAAAAAAATATAAGTTTTTCATCATAGGTCCAAAATATCTAGATTTCCAATATGAATCCTTCCAGTCACCAAAAAGGGAGAATGATATAACATTATTACTGTCTCTACTACCACCACATGTAATATTTGATGACAATAAACTTTTTACATTTACGCTTTCTGCATTGTCTGGTTTATCTCTAACCTCGTTATATAAACTTGATGGCTGAAGTACTAGTGTTTCAGGAACAGCATTCTTAACCAAAACCACCTGATATAATTCATCGGCACCACTATGTTGATAAAAAGCGTGGGAAACCAAAAATACTATCACAATCAGAGTAAAGCTAAATAACATGAATGTTATTTTTAAAAATAGTCTTGAGAATTTGGACATTTCAGCACCAGCTCTTATTTTAGGAGGCACCAGTAGCAGCAATGAGTAACAGTAGCGTAATGAGTAACTTAAGCGCTCAAATAAAATAGAACTTTTTTTTAATTTTCTGGTATTTTTCTAGCTTCAATTCAAAGAGTAGAATTATTACAAAGACATTATAAATATTTTTGCAGTTTACATAACAAACTTAGATACTTTAAATTCAAAACCGGATCAATACAAAAAGTTGAATAGCTTTGGCACGTTTTTTTCAGTTTTGGCACGATTTTAACAACACTGAGATTGTAAATTCTATCTTCTTACTAAATGAATCTACATAATATTATACAGACGACACTGAGATAACAAGTCCATTTTCTAGTAAGTAAATATAGATAAGGTTATGTCGATGTTACGATTCAGACAACACTGAGATCGCAACATGATCATCTTCCAGCCTAGTAAAATAAGATTATACAGATCGTCAATTTTGGCACGATTCTGATAACACTGAGATTGAAACATGTCCTTCTTCCTACTGAGTTAGACAAATCTTTGATTTGTCTAACCGTACTTTCTATGGAAAATAAATATTTGATGGCAGCTCAATAATCAATTTTATATATTTTCAAGGAAAATATTACAACTGTAATATTTATGGATTCTAGACAACAAGGAATGAGTACAATAAACACCTCAGAGGATAGCTC
The DNA here is from genome assembly GCF_049724085.1 of Artemia sp. Qi Xiang Cuo. Classification (NCBI taxonomy): domain Eukaryota; kingdom Metazoa; phylum Arthropoda; class Branchiopoda; order Anostraca; family Artemiidae; genus Artemia; species Artemia sp. Qi Xiang Cuo. Next base: position 30,828,346 of record NC_142813.1, read on the forward strand.
TAGCTCGATTCAAAAATTATCGAACTTTAAGCAAGTTCTTGATGTCGTAAAAGAAAATTGTAATAAGCTAGACAATATCAAAAATCAATTAGGAAGTCTTACGACAAGGGTCGATAATCTGGAAAAAGACTATTCGCTACTTAAAAATAAGATAAATAATCCTGAACTGAAAATTGGAAAGAATGAAAATAATACGTCTTGCCTCAAATTGCAAATAAAAACATGTACCAATGAAATAATGAAGCTAAGAAAAAAAATTCAGTTTGTATGGGTGAAATTGTGAGAATGGAAGCTGCTGAATTAGAAAACAATGTTATTATATGCAATGCTGTGTGCGAGGACAATGATAACGCTAAAGTTTTATTCACATAGGTAGGTCACTGTGGATTAGAAATGCCGGATGTAAATTTAACGATCTACTATAGAAATTTTAAATAAAGAGAAACAAGAAAAATTGGGGATTTTATAGGCAAAATTAAAATACTGAAAAAACAAAGCGAAAATTTCGAGAGGACAAACGCCTCTCTTCTTCAGCGTGAAACGAAATAACGTATCCAAAGAAAGTAACGAAGAAAAGAAAAAACAAAAAACAAACGTGGAAAGTACATGTAAAAAGAACCAAAAACTTAAAAGATGAATAAAATTTAATAAAAACTAAAAATCAAAAGAATTGAAACCAAATACCTAACAACCATAAAAGCGAGTTATTCACCAATATCTGCGATTTGCACAAAATCCAAAAAATTTTGAACTGCCATCGACGAATACTAGCGAACAACTCGGCTGCCGTCAATCAAAAGGCGATATCTGACATGACGAGCGAAACTGAGATTTCTGCGTATGCCAAGTAAAGACACTCCGCTCTATCGATTGGTCGAGTCAAAAACGTGATATCTGCAAAAATAGCCAAGATATATGGTAGTTTTTTTTGGCGTTATCTGGAAAACTTCCATTTTCTTGTGACTCAAAATGGGTATCTACACATGCAGATATCACCTTTTAGATCTTTGCTTTTACTTCTAGTGCAAGAGCAGATATCACCAAATAAGGCCAACCTTTCATCAAACTCATGATTATGTAGAAGAAAAGATTCCGTAAAACTGAAGAGCAGAATCATGAGCTGTGGCAATTTCTTGTTGAGAGAGGCCCTTAAGATGGCGAGAGAAAGGTAAGGGTAATTGGCTTGGTAGGACTGTGTACCTGTAAAAGAAATTCTTTTGAAATTTGCAGAGATTTGACCCCAGCAATGGAATCAGCTAGTAGGATAAGTCAGTTTAAGTTTCTAGTTTGCAATTCTGATGCAAGTTTTTCGTCATAGCTGTTCTGGGGTTTCCTTTTGCAGATGGTTTACTGTTGTCAGACCACATTATTGCTTTTTTGGCAAATGTTTTGTTTCTTTTTTTTTCTTCAGCAGTGTAAGCTACCATACATTTTGAGGCTATTTAAGAAGAACCTGAACTCTGCTAAAATCTGACGAAAACAGGATCTTTCCCAGTCAGGGCCACTAGTTGTTTATGGGGTAGAGTACCCACTATTTTGGGGTACTCTAGGAATGCATGTCCTGTGCATGTCCACAGTCAGGGTTGGCACTTGAAATGGATTTTTTTTTTGTTCTTTTATGTGTTAAAATGTAACAAATAACAAAATTATTTCATCCAGTTTTGGCCTTGAAAACATTTATGACTGAGGTATATACTTTACATGTAAACATTTAATGTAAAAAATGTTTTTTCACTGATGTGAAGAACCATATTTTACATGTAAACGTTACATTACATTTTTTTTTTACATTACATTTTTTAATGAATGTGAATGAATTGTTTTCTTTTCTTTCTCAGTTACTGAGAAAGAAAAGAAAACAATTCATTCACTCAAAAACAAAACGAACCAGCAATTAAATAAGTTGGAGAACTATGTCATTTGATTTCGGATTTTAATTAATGCATTTGTTGCAGGCACCCTTTGAGACCTAAGGGGTTGTTCACATGTTTGATTAGATGACAGGAAAAGTGGTTCAAGGTCTATTTAAGGGATTACTAAAGTATCGGTTTCTCTTTTGAGAAAACCGAAATATGACTCGTTTATTCTTAAATCACCGGAATCTCTGTTTAAAGCGAGACCTAAATGCTGGTATTTATAAATTTCAACAGCTTCTCTGTAGTGCTGGACAATACCTTTGTCATGCGAAATTAGGCTAGCCTGATTAAACAAAATAGTATGGTCTAGTTTTTCAAAAATGTGCTCTGCAAGGTCAGAGTCAAAATTTTCTGGTTTTTTTTTCGCTTTTTAAGTGTATTATTAATAGAACTAGAGTGCTGAGTTAATCTATCCGTTAGTCGCTCATCAGTTCTTCCGATATACCAAAGACCACACCAACAAAGAATTCTGTAAACACCGGAGTTTTCACCTATCGGGATAGGGTCTTTACCTTGATAAATTTCAGACCTGATAGTTTTTCTGGGTCTATAATAAGTGTAAATGTTATTTTTCCTTAGATTTTTTTAAATGTGGTCTGAAACCCCTTTAACGTATGGGAGACTCAAATATACGCACGAGAGTCATGAAATACCCCCTCTGTGTGTGCGATAATTTCACTATAATGTATATTGGAGAGATTGCTGAGGTTAGAGCCCAATTTGTGGAAATTTTGTTGGATTCGCCTTCTGTTAATATTCCAAATCTAAAAAAGTTTAGTAAAAATGAACACTGGGTCTTACACGCACTACATAAAGATCATTCCAGGATTATTACGAAAGCCAATAAAGGCAATACTGTTGTTGTATTAGATACAGATGATCACGAACAAAAAGTCAGAGAAATTTTAAATGATTCTAACACATATGAACGATTAGCTTTCGATCCCACAGAAAAATTTGTCCAGGAAGTCCGAAAAGAGCTTTCCTATCTAAAAGGAAAAGGTGAAATTACAGATCAATTGTACAAAAGGTTTTACCCACGCGGATGCACGTCCCCTCGCGTTTATGGTCTTCTTGAAGTTCATAAGCCCGGTAATCCACTTCGACCCATTGTTTCTTCTTTTAATTCTCCTACAGCAAAAATAGGGAAATGCTTATCAGTTGAATTTTGCCCACTAATTCAGGCTCAAAAATCCTATATTAAAAATTTCGCTGACTTTTTTTCCAAGGCAAAGCAAGTTTCGGTTAAACCAAATACAAGAATTGGCAGTTTTGTCCTCTCGAAATATTCGCTTTGTTTTTTAGTATTTTCATTTGGCCTATAAAAACTCCATTTTTGCTCGTTTTTCTTTCTTTATGTGATGTCAGGCCATTGTGGTTTAAAAATTATCTAAATCGTAAATTTTTGAAAGTGACACTGAATAAAAAAGCTGACAAGATAGCGATGATAAAAAATACTTGTATGCATAAGGGTAAGACACTCCATGGAAACAATTCAAACTTATTTATTAGTGACGATGTTTCAGCCGAAATTCGTAAAATACGTAAGCTGTTATTTGTGAAATGCGATAAATTATAATAGTTCACAGATATGATGCATGGATATCCAAGGGAATTCAGGTATATTTGTTTGTGAAAATACCTGACGGTTTGATTACAAAATACTCATTGGTGGTGACGGGCTTGGTGACGTTGAGTGGAGTCTAGTAATTAATGAAAAGAATCCAAATCAATCCTTAGATAAGTTGTATGGTATATTGACTGAAAAGTTTGATCAATTTTGCCCATATAGAATCCCAACTGGAAAGAGAAATGCTCCAAGAAAACCTTGGGTAAATGAGTCCCTTTTGAGGTTGATTAATGAAAAAAAACTGTTTTCTTAAAACCAAATGCAGTATCCTACAGAAATAAACATAATGTATTTTAAAAACTATAAAAACCTGTTGGTAAGGACTCTTAGAGAAAGTGAAAGAGCTTATTATGAAGATTCAGTTCACAATTCTTATTCTCCTCGGAAAACTTGGAGTTAGGTCAAGAATAGAATTGGACGAAATAAACAGTCATCGCATCCCGATGTATAATATGACAAACAGTGAAGAAGTTAGAGGACCGCAAGCTGTTGCTAATATTTTTAGTTATTATTTTATTATCTATCGTTTCTGCAGATACATATTTTTTCTTCTCGCAAGATGCATAAACATTATTTCCCTCCCTCTGATTTTTGAACCACTTATTTATATTTTTATTTCATGTATCACTTCAGAGGTACGTTTCCTAGTAGATGAAAAATTGTCTTGCTAATTCTATTATGTAAAAAAGGTGATAAATCTGATGTAATTAATTTTCGTACCATTGCATTTTTACAGCGTTTATCTAATGTGTCTTAGAAAATTTCAAAAGAAAGGATTTCTAAATGTTTGGATAAGATAAACTTTGTGGATATTGTGTGAATTTGGATAAGATAGGAAAATATTTGGATAGAATAATATAAAATAAACTAAAAAAGAATGAAAATCATTATAACAACCATTTCCTTTCGCTTGAATAGTTGAACTTACTCCAAATCAAATACAAAATAAAGTCTTTGGCACTCCAACAAAGTCAGGGGGTAGAAGTTTACTGCCAGGGGGTGTCAAAGTACTTACAAATAAGCGTTTCCTTCCTTTTCATAAAAAGAGTGATATCTTTGCTGCAGTCTAAACAACACGAAATATTTTGTTCTCAGTGTATGTGCCTGATGATCAAGATGTAGCCTTTGGAGAGAAATTTAATCGGGCGTATAGCATCCTAGCTAGTTTTGTCAACTGTCGCTTAAATGATAGGATTGAAAACTTGCAGTATTGCCTTTAGTTTTTTTTTCCAAAAGGTTTTTTTTCGGGGGGGGGGGGAGGGGTACAAAAAAAATTCAAAAAATGTATCATAAGTTCGTTCACATTCATTTTATTGCGTTTTTACAGGTCAAACAAACATTTTGGGGAAGGGTTCAACCCCTCCTCTGGATACGACCTTGCTTACATGTATTCCAGTAAATGATATGAACTGCACACTATCAGTTCATAGCAGCTCTCATTCACAAGTGTTAATTGCCTCGTGTTCTATTTTGTGGCTATTACAGAACAACTCATGTTACACATATCCACATTTCTTTTGCAATATCATCTCTGGACTTCATACTTTGTCTGGAGGAGCTGATACTCCTTACCCTTCACAGATTGACAGATTCAATACGTGTTTCTAACTAAGACTGTAATCCACCTAAGTGCACACTGAATCAAAAGCTGAACAAATGGATAGATAATATTGAGTGGAATTGCATTAACCTATATACAAAGCTATACTTTATTCAAGGTTCAAAGTTATTTATTATAGTGACAATAGATTATGTAATTTTATACATTTTCTCGTTTGTGGGGAGCAGAGCTAGTACACAAACGAGAGAAAAAAATACAAAAAAAAACAATACGTCATATTACTAAAACAAACACAACTGTTCTTGCATGTATTTCTTACTAAAGAATTAAAATTGACATACAACTCCAACCTACCGCCAATACAAGCTCATTTGAGACAGTACTAACTTAATAACACCAATTATCACAGAATAGTGGGCAGGGAGTGCATAAAAATCACATCCAAACAATTACAAAACAATGAAAATAATAAATGCAAGTGATCATCCTCAAGCAAATTAACTTTTTTATTTTTAAAGCATTGACTGAGCAACATTTTGAGCCGAGATCTAATGGGAGTAAGTGATAACTTTACACATATAAATACAAAAAATTTCGACCCAATCAAAGAAACCAAAATCAAAGGAACCATACACTGCACTGTAAACCTTGATGTCTCATTTTTTGCCAAGGGATTAATTGACGAGACCCAGATCGAGTAGAAACGGGCATTTTGGGATATAAAGAACACAAGTTCATTTTATAAATAATATTTATGTAGAGCTCCACGGTCTCATAAAAGCTCACACTAAAGCTCACCAGAAAACTATCAACAATATTATATAACGATTCTCTAATATGTTTATTTGGCAAAAGAGAAGGAGACGTTAGAAATGACCTAAGGACATGAGCAGCCCCATTGTGCATCTTTTGAAGTAGAATATGATTAGACCCAAACGTATCTAGGTAAACCAATTCCGCATAATAAAAATGAGATTGTACTAAAGTGAAATAAAGTGACTTAAATGTAGAGTAAGGAACTAAGTTTTTCAACCGGTTTAATACCAACGAACTGTGATGCTTTCACAAGAAAAAAATTGACGTGATCCTTCCAAGAAAGATTCTCTTCGATAACCACACCTAGATTACGAAATACATAGGCCTATTACTCTTCATGGATGATAGGCCGTCTTCAAGCATAACGCAAATGTTAGTTAGTTTTTGAAAACCTGCACCCAACTCTACGATAAATAGTAAGTTTAATAGTAAATAGTAAATGTCTCGTATCCTAGGTACTGAAAATTAGGTTGGATAACATGCACTCAAGATAAAACAGCAGAGATGACAGAACTGAAAATGTCAAATATACAAACATTGTGATTTTTTGTACCAATTCAGTTCCAACACAACAAATATAAACAGCAAGAACAGAAAAGAAAGCTTAAGAAAAGCTTAGACTTAAAAAAAACTAAATTAAAAATACTGGATGAAGGAACGTTAACGACATTACCCTTAATAAACAGATCACTTTGCATACTCCTGATTCTGATATCAGACTGATAAAAACACTTATATAAACAACAAACTAATTACTTGAAGAAGAATATTTAAACGATTTTCATATTTCTCTCAACTGAGATTAGTCTCCTTTTTTTATTTCTAGAAAACGCCTCCTTTTTTATCGCTACACCAGCAGAAGTTTTCTAGGGTGTTTAAAAATATAAAAATTGCTTTTTTGGTTTGTTTTTTTGTTTATTGGTCTGTTTGAAAAAAAAACTTTTTGGTCTGCTTATCTATTACCATTTTAACTAAAAAAATCTTGTTAGTTTTGTCATTGCATATGGCAATATTAACCTCCTTTTCAAAAGTGATTTAGAACCTATTCAGGCATTAAATCCATATCTCTAACAAAAAACATTTGATCTACAACTAGCAGAAGTGCCAATCTTTGTGGTTTTCGGGTCTGCATTTGACTGGGCAAGCTTTGTCCACTGTTATTTTGTATGTTACCAACAAATGTGAGAAACTCTCTTTTAGTAGGAAATGGTCGAATTTCGCTCTTGCCCGACACTTTAAAACTCCGACAGAAGTAAGCATCATGAACTATACTGCTATTTCTGACATCATCCCAAAATATTTCTGCAAGCAGGTTCTGGTCTGTGTTTTTATTTTGATCCCCTATAGAGCGATGTATCAATTCTGAAGCGCATTTCCGGATTTCTCTGCTCTGTTGACCTAACTTGACGCCAAACATGCCTGCTAAAATTTCAACTCCATGGTAATAATGGTCTCGCATAACATGGTACAAATGAGGCGACTGAAGCCATTCATTGACTGCTTGTACTTCTCGTAGCAGCATTATTGAATCGGTATCTCTAAACATTACTACCTCAATAGTTGGGTCAAGTAAGGCCAAGTATCTCCAAACTCTTGGATTAACATCTTGAAAATCAATTGAAGTATAATCGGAATCTAAAGAACTGATATTACAAAATTGTATATTAGTTGATTCTAGATTATGAATGAGTTCTGATGGTAGATTGTGATAGATTCTAAGGACCCATCCTGGGTAATACCTCTTAGCAAAATATAAGTTTTTCATCATAGGTCCAAAATATCTAGATTTCCAATATGAATCCTTCCAGTCACCAAAAAGGGAGAATGATATAAAATTATTACTGTCTCTACTACCACCACATGTAATATTTGATGACAATAAACTTTTTACATTTACTCTTTCTGCATTGTCTGGTTTATCTCTAACCTCGTTATATAAACTTGATGGCTGAAGTACTAGTGTTTCAGGAGCAGCATTCTTAACCAAAACCACCTGATATAATTTATCGGCACCACTATGTTGATAAAAAGCGTGGGAAACCAAAAATACTATCACAATCAGAGTAAAGCTAAATAACATGAATGTTATTTTTAAAAATAGTCTTGAGAATTTGGCCATTTCAGCACCAGCTCTTATTTTAGGAGGCACCAGTAGCAGCAATGAGTAACAGTAGCGTAATGAGTAACTTAAGCGCTCAAATAAAATAGAACTTTTTTTTAATTTTCTGGTATTTTTCTAGCTTCAATTCAAAGAGTAGAATTGTTACAAAGACATTATAAATATTTTTGCAGTTTACATAACAAACTTAGATACTTTAAATTCAAAACCGGATCAATACAAAAAGTTGAATAGCTTTGGCACGTTTTTTTCAGTTTTGGCACGATTTTAACAGCACTGAGATTGTAAATTCTATCTTCTTACTAAATGAATCTACATAAGATTATGCAGACGACACTGAGATAACAAGTCCATTTTCTAGTAAGTAAATATAGATAAGGTTATGTCGATGTTACGATTCCGACAACACAGAGATCGCAACATGATCATCTTCCAACCTAGTAAAATAAGATTATACAGATCGTCAATTTTGGCACGATTCTGATAACACTGAGATTGAAACATGTCCTTCTTCCTACTGAGTTAGACAAATCTTTGATTTGTCTAACCGTACTTTCTATGGAAAATAAATATTTGATGGCAGCTCAATAATCAATTTTATATATTTTCAAGGAAAATATTACAACTGTACAAGCAAAAATGGGGTTGTACAACTGTACACGCAAATGTTAGTTAGTTTTTGAAAACCTGCACCCAACTCTACGATAAATAGTAAGTTTAATAGTAAATAGTAAATGTCTCGTATCCTAGGTACTGAAAATTAGGTTGGATAACATGCACTCAAGATAAAACAGCAGAGATGACAGAACTGAAAATGTCAAATATACAAACATTGTGATTTTTTGTACCAATTCAGTTCCAACACAACAAATATAAACAGCAAGAACAGAAAAGAAACCTTGAGAATTGTAAGCTTAGACTTAAAAAAAAACTAAATTAAAAATACTGGATGAAGGAACGTTAACGACATTACCCTTAATAAACAGATCACTTTGCATACTCCTGATTCTGATATCAGACTGATAAAAACACTTATATAAACAACAAACTAATTACTTGAAGAAGAATATTTAAACGATTTTCATATTTCTCTCAACTGAGATTAGTCTCCTTTTTTTATTTCTAAAAAATGCCTCCTTTTTTATCGCTACACCACCAGCAGAAGTTTTCTAGGGTGTTTAAAAATATAAAAATTGCTTTTTTGGTTTGTTTTTTTGTTTATTGGTCTGTTTGAAAAAAAAAACTTTTTGGTCTGCTTATCTATTACCATTTTGACTAAAAAAATCTTGTTAGTTTTGTCATTGCATACGGCAATATTAACCTACTTTTCAAAAGTGATTTAGAACCTATGCAGGCATTAAATCTATATCTCTAACAAAAAACATTTGATCTACAACTAGCAGAAGTGCCAATCTTTGTGGTTTTCGGGTCTGCATTTGACTGGGCAAGCTTTGTCCACTGTGTTATTTTGTATGTTACCAACAAATTTGAGAAACTCTCTTTTAGTAGGAAATGGTCGAATTTCGCTCTTGCCCGACACTTTAAAACTCCGACAGAAGTAAGCATCATGAACTATACTGCTATTTCTGACATCATCCCAAAATATTTCTGCAAGCAGGTTCTGGTCTGTGTTTTTATTTTGATCCCCTATAGAGCGATGTATCAATTCTGAAGCGCATTTCCGGATTTCTCTGCTCTGTTGACCTAACTTGACGCCAAACATGCCTGCTAAAATTTCAAAGTATATACCTCAGTCATAAATGTTTTCAAGGCCAAAACTGGATGAAATAATTTTGTTATTTGTTACATTTTAACACATAAAAGAAAAAAAAATCCATTTCAAGTGCCAACCCTGACTGTGGACATGCACAGGACATGCATTCCTGGAGTACCCCAAAATAGTGGGTACTCTACCCCATAAACAACTAGTGGCCCTGACTGGGAAAGATCCTGTTTTCGTCAGATTTTAGCAGAGTTCAGGTTCTTCTTAAATAGCCTCAAAATGTATGGTAGCTTACACTGCTGAAGAAAAAAAAGAAACAAAACATTTGCCAAAAAAGCAATAATGTGGTCTGACAACAGTAAACCATCTGCAAAAGGAAACCCCAGAACAGCTATGACGAAAAACTTGCATCAGAATTGCAAACTAGAAACTTAAACTGACTTATCCTACTAGCTGATTCCATTGCTGGGGTCAAATCTCTGCAAATTTCAAAAGAATTTCTTTTACAGGTACACAGTCCTACCAAGCCAATTACCCTTACCTTTCTCTCGCCATCTTAAGGGGGTCTCTCAACAAGAAATTGCCACAGCTCATGATTCTGCTCTTCAGTTTTACGGAATCTTTTCTTCTACATAATCATGAGTTTGATGAAAGGTTGGCCTTATTTGGTGATATCTGCTCTTGCACTGGAAGTAAAAGCAAAGATCTAAAAGGCGATATCTGCATGTGTAGATATCGCATTTTGAGTCACAAGAGAATGGAAGTTTTCCAGATAACGCCAAAAAAAACTACCATATATCTTGGCTATTTTTGCAGATATCACGTTTTTGACTCGACCAATCGATAGAGCGGAGTGTCTTTACTTGGCATACGCAGAAATCTCAGTTTCGCTCGTCATGTCAGATAAAACCTTTTGATTGACGGCAGCCGAGTTGTTCGCTAGTATTCGTCGATGGCAGTTCAAAATTTTTTGGATTTTGTGCAAATCGCAGATATTGGTGAATAACTCGCTTTTATGGTTGTTAGGTATTTGGTTTCAATTCTTTTGATTTTTAGTTTTTATTAAATTTTATTCATCTTTTAAGTTTTTGGTTCTTTTTACATGTACTTTCCACGTTTGTTTTTTGTTTTTTCTTTTCTTCGTTACTTTCTTTGGATACGTTATTTCGTTTCACGCTGAAGAAGAGAGGCGTTTGTCCTCTCGAAATTTTCGCTTTGTTTTTTCAGTATTTTAATTTTGCCTATAAAAGCCCCATTTTTGCTTGTTTCTCTTTATTTACAATTTCTATCGTAGATCTTTAAATTTACATCCGGCATTTCTAATCCACAGTGACCTACCTAAGTGAATAAAACTTTAGCGTTATCATTGTCCTCGCACACAGCATTCCATATATTAACATTGTTAAAGAAACCAAAATCAAAGGAACCATACACTGCACTGTAAATCTTGATGTCTCATATTTTGCCAAGGGATTAATTGACGAGACCCAGATCGAGTAGAAACGGGCATTTTGGGATATAAAGAACACAAGTTCATTTTATAAATAATATTTATGTAGAGCTCCACGGTCTCATAAAAGCTCACACTAAAGCTCACCAGAAAACTATCAACAATATTATATAACGATTCTCTAATATGTTTATTTGGCAAAAGAGAAGGAGACGTTAGAAATGACCAAAGGACATGAGCAGCCCCATTGTGCATCTTTTGAAGAAGAATATGATTAGACCCAAACGTATCTAGGTAAACCAATTCCGCATAATAAAAATGAGATTGTACTAAAGTGAAATAAAGTGACTTAAATGTAGAGTAAGGAACTAAGAAAGGATTTCTAATTACGTGGATAAGATAAACTTTGTGGATATGGTGTGAATGCGGATAAAATAGAAAATTATTTGGATAGAATAATTTAAAATAAACTAAAAAAGAATGAAAATCATTATAACAACCATTTCCTTTCGCTTGAATAGTTGAACTTACTCCAAATCAAATACAAAATAAAGTCTTTGGCACTCCAACAAAGTCAGGGGGTAGAAGTTTACTGCCAGGGGGTGTCAAAGTACTTACAAATAAGCGTTTCCTTCCTTTTCATAAATAGAGTGATATTTGTGCTGCAGTCTAAACAAAACGAAATATTTTGTTCTCAGTGTATGTGCCTGATGATCAAGATGTAGCCTTTTTGAGAAAAATTTAATCGGGCGTATAGCATCCTAGCTAGTTTTGTCAACTGTCGCTTAAATGATAGGATTGAAAACTTGCAGCATTGCCTTTAGTTTTTTTCCAAAAGGTTTTTTTTCGGGGGGGGGGGGGAGGGGTACAAAAAAAATTCAAAAAATGTATCATAAGTTCGTTCACATTCATTTTATTGCGTTTTTACAGGTCAAACAAACATTTTGGGGAAGGGTTCAACCCCTCCTCTGGATACGACCTTGCTTACATGTATTCCAGTAAATGATATGAACTGCACACTATCAGTTCATAGCAGCTCTCATTCACAAGTGTTAATTGCCTCGTGTTCTATTTTGTGGCTATTACAGAACAATTCATGTTACACATATCCACATTTCTTTTGCAATATCATCTCTGGACTTCATACTTTGTCTGGAGGAACTGATACTCCTTACCCTTCACAGGTTGACACTTCAATACGTGTTTCTAACTAAGATTGTAATCCACCTAAGTGCACACTGAATCAAAAGCTGAACAAATGGACATATAATATTGAGTGTAATTGCATTAACCTATATACAAAGCTATACTTTATTCAAGGTTCAAAGTTCTTTATTATAGTGACAATAGATTATATAATTTTATACATTTTCTCGTTTGTGGGGAGCAGAGCTAGTACACAAACGAGAGAAAAAAAATACAAAAAAAACAATTCGTCATATTACTAAAACAAACACAACTGTTCTTGCATGTATTTCTTACTAAAGAATTAAAATTGACATACAACTCCAACCTACCGACAATACAAGCTCATTTGAGACAATACTAACTTAATAACACCAATTATCACAGAATAGTGGACAGGAGTGCATAAAAATCACATCCAAACAATTAAAAAACAATAAAAATAATAAATGCAAGTGATCATCCTCAAGCAAATTAACTTTTTATTTTTAAAGCATTGACTGAGCAACATTTTGAGCCGAGATCAAATGGGAGTAAGTGATAACGTTACACATATAAATACTAAATATTTCGACCCAATCAAAGAAACCAAAATCAAAGGAACCATACACTGCACTGTAAATCTTGATGTCTCATTTTTTGCCAAGGGATTAATTGACGAGACCCAGATCGAGTAGAAACGGGCATTTTGGGATATAAAGAACACAAGTTCATTTTATAAATAATATTTATGTAGAGCTCCACGGTCTCATAAAAGCTCACACTAAAGCTCACCAGAAAACTATCAACAATATTATATAACGATTCTCTAATATGTTTATTTGGCAAAAGAGAAGGAGACGTTAGAAATGACCTAAGGACATGAGCAGCCCCATTGTGCATCTTTTGAAGAAGAATATGATTAGACCCAAACGTATCTAGGTAAACCAATTCCGCATAATAAAAATGAGATTGTACTAAAGTGAAATAAAGTGACTTAAATGTAGAGTAAGGAACTAAGTTTTTCAACCGGTTTAATACCAACGAACTGTGATGCTTTCACAAGAAAAAAATTGACGTGATCCTTCCAAGAAAGATTCTCTTCGATAACCACACCTAGATTACGAAATACATAGGCCTATTACTCTTCATGGATGATAGGCCGTCTTCAAGCATAACGCAAATGTTAGTTAGTTTTTGAAAACCTGCACCCAACTCTACGATAAATAGTAAGTTTAATAGTAAATAGTAAATGTCTCGTATCCTAGGTACTGAAAATTAGGTTGGATAACATGCACTCAAGATAAAACAGCAGAGATGACGAGAACTGAAAATGTCAAATATACAAACATTGTGATTTTTTGTACCAATTCAGTTCCAACACAACAAATATAAACAGCAAGAACAGAAAAGAAACCTTGAGAATTGTAAGCTTAGACTTAAAAAAAACAAAATTAAAAATACTGGATGAAGGAACGTTAACGACATTACCCTTAATAAACAGATCACTTTGCATACTCCTGATTCTGATATCAGACTGATAAAAACACTTATATAAACAACAAACTAATTACTTGAATAAGAATATTTAAACGATTTTCATATTTCTCTCAACTGAGATTAGTCTCCTTTTTTATTTCTAAAAAACGACTCCTTTTTTATCGCTACACCACCAGCAGAAGTTTTCTAGGGTGTTTAAAAATATAAAAATTGCTTTTTTGGTTTGTTTTTTTGTTTATTGGTCTGTTTGAAAAAAAAACTTTTTGGTCTGCTTATCTATTACCATTTTGACTAAAAAAATCTTTTTAGTTTTGTCATTGCATATGGCAATATTAACCTACTTTTCAAAAGTGATTTAGAACCTATTCAGGCATTAAATCCATATCTCTAAAAAAAAACATTTGATCTACAACTAGCAGAAGTGCCAATCTTTGTGATTTTCGGGTCTGCATTTGACTGGGCAAGCTTTGTCCACTGTGTTATTTTTGTATGTTACCAACAAATGTGAGAAACTCTCTTTTAGTAGGAAATGGTCGAATTTCGCTCTTGCCCGACACTTTAAAACTCCGACAGAAGTAAGCAGCATGAACTATACTGCTATTTCTGACATCATCCCAAAATATTTCTGCAAGCAGGTTCTGGTCTGTGTTTTTATTTTGATCCCCTATAGAGCGATGTATCAATTCTGAAGCGCATTTCCGGATTTCTCTGCTCTGTTGACCTAACTTGACGCCAAACATGCCTGCTAAAATTTCAACTCCATGGTAATAATGGTCTCGCATAACATGGTACAAATGAGGCGACTGAAGCCATTCATTGACTGCTTGTACTTCTCGTAGCAGCATTATTGAATCGGTATCTCTAAACATTACTACCTCAATAGTTGGGTCAAGTAAGGCCAAGTATCTCCAAACTCTTGGATTAACATCTTGAAAATCAATTGAAGTATAATCGGAATATAAAGAACTGATATTACAAAATTGTATATTAGTATAACATGAATGTTATTTTTAAAAATAGTCTTGAGAATTTGGACATTTCAGCACCAGCTCTTATTTTAGGAGGCACCAATAGCAGCAATGAGTAACAGTAGCGTAATGAGTAACTTAAGCGCTCAAATAAAATAGAACTTTTTTTTAATTTTCTGGTATTTTTCTAGCTTCAATTCAAAGAGTAGAATTGTTACAAAGACATTATAAATATTTTTGCAGTTTACATAACAAACTTAGATACTTTAAATTCAAAACCGGATCAATACAAAAAGTTGAATAGCTTTGGCACGTTTTTTTCAGTTTTGGCACGATTTTAACAGCACTGAGATTGTAAATTCTATCTTCTTACTAAATGAATCTACATAAGATTATACAGACGACACTGAGATAACAAGTCCATTTTCTAGTAAGTAAATATAGATAAGGTTATGTCGATGTTACGATTCCGACAACACTGAGATCGCAACATGATCATCTTCCAGCCTAGTAATAAGATTATACAGATCGTCAATTTTGGCACGATTCTGATAACACTGAGATTGAAACATGTCCTTCTTCCTACTGAGTTAGACAAATCTTTGATTTGTCTAACCGTACTTTCTATGGAAAATAAATATTTGATGGCAGCTCAATAATCAATTTTATATATTTTCAAGGAAAATATTACAACTGTAATATTTACGGATTCTAGACAACAAGGTATGAGTACAATAAACACCTCAGAGGATAGCTCTAGCTCGAATCAAAAATTATCGAACTTTAAGCAAGTTCTTGATGTCGTAAAAGAAAATTGTAATAAGCTAGACAATATCAAAAATCAATTAGGAAGTCTTACGACAAGGGTCGATAATCTGGAAAAAGACTATTCGCTACTTAAAAATAAGATAAATAATCCTGAACTGAAAATTGGAAAGAATGAAAATAATATGTCTTGCCTCAAATTGCAAATAAAAACATGTACCAATGAAATAATGAAGCTAAGAAAAAAAATTCAGTTTGTATGGGTGAAATTGTGAGAATGGAAGCTGCTGAATTAGAAAACAATGTTATTATATGCAATGCTGTGTGCGAGGACAATGATAACGCTAAAGTTTTATTCACATAGGTAGGTCACTGTGGATTAGAAATGCCGGATGTAAATTTAACGATCTACGATAGAAATTGTAAATAAAGAGAAACAAGCAAAAATGGGGCTTTTATAGGCCAAATGAAAATAATGAAAAAACAAAGCGAAAATTTCGAGAGGACAAACGCCTCTCTTCTTCAGCGTGAAACGAAATAACGTATCCAAAGAAAGTATCGAAGAAAAGAAAAAACAAAAAACAAACGTGGAAAGTACATGTAAAAAGAACCAAAAACTTAAAAGATGAATAAAATTTAATAAAAACTAAAAATCAAAAGAATTGAAACCAAATACCTAACAACCATAAAAGCGAGTTATTCACCAATATCTGCGATTTGCACAAAATCCAAAAATTTTTGAACTGCCATCGACGAATACTAGCGAATGAAGATGAAAAGGTGACGTTGGGTAATGAAAAGATTGATCAGGTGGGCAGCTTCACTTACTTTGGTAGTATTATTAGTAAAGATGGTGGGAGCAGTGAAGATGTTAAATATAGAATAGCCATGGCTCAGGGTGTTTTTTCACAGTTAAAAAAAGTTTGGAAGAATAGGAAGATAAGTCTGCAAACCAAGATTAGAATATTAGAAGCTACAGTGATGACAGTGGTCAAATATGGCTCTGAAGCATGGACTCTCCGAAAAGCGGATGAAGATTTGCTAGATGTTTTCCAGAGAAATTGCTTAAGGTTTGTTCTGGGTACCAGGCTGACTGACCGTATTTCAAACAATAGGCTATACGAAAAATGTGGTTTAATACCGCTTTCTAGGGCTATAATGAAAGAAAGGTTGAGGTGGCTGGGGCACGTTGTGCGGATGAAGGATGACATGATTGCCGAAGATTGTCCTTTTCGGCCAACCGTCTAAGGCTAAACGGAAAGCAGGTCGTCCTCGTCTGGGGTGGGAGGACGTCATAAAGAAATATTTAAAGGAAATGGGAGCTTCGTGGGCGGGTGTAAAAAGGGAGGCTTTGAATGGATTGGGATGGAGGAGGAGCTAACGCAACTGTGTTGGACTAAGATGACTTGTTGCTTTGATGAGTTTTTAATAGTAGTAGTAGTATTAGGTTTGTGGTAGTTTTACGCTTGGATGACTACTTGACTTTATTTCTGCCCTTTTTTGGCTTGTGGAGCTCTTTACTTTTCTATGAAAAGCTTGTTTTGTGGAAAAAGTTTTTTTTAGGTGAATTTCTGTTCGTTTTTTATTGACAAAGTCATTTTCATGCAAAAAAAAAATTATATGTTTTCGTTTTTTTTTCTATACGAATCCATAGTTTGGCATAATTGTGGAGGTTCGACATGCTCAATATTCCTAAAGACATAGTTTCTGGACCGTTTTACTATGCTGAAAAAAATAGTTGTCTCAAAATTTTGACTAGATGTGCTTTGGAAATAAATCAACTTGAGAGACGGGCTGATTGCTCTTCGATCTCTTTTTACTCTTAGAAAGAACCCTAGAACTTTTAATATTTAGTCGAATGAGCTCCTTTAAAAGGTTCAATGATATTACTAGCTATGATAGAACAGTGCTGCTTATAATATTGCTTGTATGCCTTTTTGAAAACATGCATGTATACAGTTTTTTCATTTAATTGGAACGCCCCCTAAATGCATTCTGGAAGTTTCACCTTAATACTCTAAGTGTCACTAGTTACAGTAACTGTAGTTGTAGTACTAAAAGTATACACATAGTGCTTTCTGGCTAGTTCAAAATCCCCCACAACTTACTCTTAAAGATCTAACTTAATAATATAAATTGTTCTCGGGATATTGCTTTGTCACCTTTTTGAAAGTTCACATGTTAATAGTTTGTTTTGATTTAGTTCAACGTCTGCCTAAATATTTCTTATATTTGATTACTGAAGATATTGTTATATTGTGTTTGGACTATTGGCTACAAAACGGCCGTCTCACAATTTTGATCGAATTTGTTTAGGGAAAAGAGGAGGTTATGGAGAGGGGGGGGCCTAGTTTCGCTCCTATTACGCTTGACTAGTAAAATTAAACTAGAAGGATGTATGTCTAATCAACTCAACCTCCTCTAAAGTTCACAAGACCACCTCTGCATAAAAATCTTACTTTGGGGGGTTGTGTCAACCCCAAAGACCGTGTTATGAGATCTTTGGACTATTTTTGAACAAATGGCTATATTAGAATTTCCATCAGATGCATTGGGAGAAAATATGACATGGGGAGGGGTATAGCTGCCCTTCGATAAATTTGACTCTCAAAAATGGCTCTTCAACATCCGATTTCCAATCCAATGAGCCCCCTCCGAAGTGTATTCGACCCCCGTTTCCATAAAAACCTTAAATGCCCTTAGGCCATATCTTACAATCTTTGCCCTGAGGAACATGAGGGGGTTCTCATTCTAAAAGACATAATTTCTGGACTTTTAAACTTCGACAAACAAAATAACTATCTCGAGATTTTGACTGGAAGTGTTTGGGGAAATGATGGTCGTGGGGGGGGGGGTGGTTGCCCTCTAATCACTTTTGATGATTAAAGAAAGTACTAGCCCTTTCAATTACCAGCCGACTGAGTCCTTTTCGAAGTTTCTACGACAAAAAATGGCCATCTTAAAATCACTATGAGATGCGTTTCTGGAAAATACGACGTGTGTGTGTGGGGGGGGGGCTATTTGCCTTGTAATTACTTTGAATCTTAAAAAGAGCACTATAACTTCTCATTACCAATCCAATGAGCCCTCTTTGAATTTTATATGACCACCATTTCAATAAAAAACCTTAAGTGTCCCTGGGGCGTAACTTACGACCTATGCGCTAAGTGATATATGGGGGGGAGTTATCTTCGGATATAACATTTCTTGACTTTATAACTACACTGAACAAAATGGCTATCTAAAAAATGATAATTGAATATGTTTGGGAAATGATTGGTGTATGGGAGGGGCCTGCATGACCTCCAATCACTTTTGACTGTTAAATAGGCCAGTAGAACTTCTTATTACCAATAAAATGAGACCCCTTCCTATAAATAAACTTATATCCACACAGGGCATAACTAACAACCCTTGCTCTGAGAGTTGTGGGGGAGGGAGGGTGTCATTCTCAAAGTCATAATTTCCGGGCCTTAAAACTACACTGAACAAAATGGCTATCTCAAAACTTTGATTGAATGTGTTGGGGAAGTGATTGACGTGGGGGAGGGGGAGCTGGCTGCCCTCCATGAGATCATTTGAAGTTCCTATGCCATTTCTTTCTATAAGAAGTGCCCTGGTTAAAAAAAACAATATATTGTGCCCACATCGCTCTTCACATGGGCAGCGCTATCGCGCTGCCCATGATATTTTTTCTTGAAATTTCAATGATACAGCACTGGCTGATAAGTGCTGATTATACCAGGAATGTCCCCCCTAAAAGCCAGTCTACGGGTACCCAGGGACACTACTCCACTGTATAGGGTCTGTTTTATCTTTTCCTGAGTTGAAAAAATGTTCAATTTTTTGTTCAGTTTTGAAAGAAACAGTGATTTTTTTTTTAATTTTTCGAAGTTTGTCACTAAGTTTTAAGATGTATGGTAAAGCGGTGAAAGTTTTGTTCTCAATTGCCGGAATAACTGAATCAAGGGGTATGGGCTCCCCTTTTTCTTACTTTATCTTTTTTTTAATCGTCTATCTATGATATTTTCTAAAGGGTTTATTGGTAGCCATTGCATAATAGATTATATTTGCCATAATTTAATTCAGAATTTCCATGATTATGTGTACAGATTTTTAGAACTCTGTCGACTAAAGAGATTATTACCCCTCTTTTCACAGAAGGAAGGTGAGTTGACGAGAAATGTAGCTACCGATCATTATGGGTCGGCTTTCTATATATAGAAAATTCAAGGCTAGGAGTACTTTTTATAATTAAAACATCCAAAAAAGGCAGCTCTCCTGGAAGAGAAAGCTTTCCAAAAGAAGGCAGCTTTCCTTCGGATGGTTAGATATTGTCTTATTTTTTTTTTTTTTTTTTTTTTTTTTTTGTTTTTTTTAGTACTGAAGACGACTTGGGTGAGGTCCTTGTCGAAATATTTGCTTGTTCTTCGTCTTGTTCTGACAAAATCCTCGTTTTCTCACCTATATATATACATATATATATATATATATATATATATATATATATATATATATATATATATATATATATATATATATATATATATATATATATATATATATATGTATATATATAGGTGAGAAAACGAGGATTTTGTCAGAACAAGATGAAGAACAAGCAAATATTTCGACAAGGACCTCACCCAAGTCGTCTTCAGTACTAAAAACAAAAAACAACAAAAAAACAAAAACAATAAACCATCCGAATCCAAGATATAACCAACCGAAGGAAAGCAGCCTTATTTTGAAAAGTTTTATCTTCCAGGAGAGCTGCCTTTTTTGGATATTTTAATTATAAAAAATATTCCTAGCCTTGAATTTTCTATATATAGAAAGCCGACCCATAATGACCGGTATCTATATTTCTCGTCAAATCACCTTCCTTCTGTGAAAAGAGGGGTAATAATTTCTTTGGCCGACTGAGTTCTAAAAATCTGTTCACGTAATCTTGGAAATTCTGAATTAAATTATGGCAAATATATTGTATTATGCAATGGCTACCCAATAAACCTTTAAGAACATATTACAGATACACTATTAAAAAAAAGATAAAACAAAAAAATAGGGAGCCCTTCCCCTTGATTCAATTTTTCCGGCAATTGAGAACAAAACTTTCACTGCCTTACCATACATCTCAAAACTTAGATACGAACTTGGAAAAATACAAAATAAAATAATCTCTCCGTTTCTTTCAAAATTAAACAAAAAGTTGAGGATTTTCTCAACTCAGGAAAAGATAAAACGGACCCTATACTGTGTAGTGGTGTCCATGGGCGCCCGTAGACTGGATTTTAGGGGAGACATTCCTGGTCTAATCAGCACTTATCAGCCAGTGCTTTATAATTGAAATTTCAAGACAAAATATCATGGGCAGCGCGATAGCGCTGCCTAAGCGAAGAGCGATGTGGGCACAATATATTGCTTTTTTTAACCAGGGTACTTACTATAGAAAGAAATGTCAGAGAACTTCAACAGATCTATTGGAGGGCAGCACGCTCCCCCTCCCCCACGTT
Organism: Artemia sp. Qi Xiang Cuo; assembly: GCF_049724085.1. Classification (NCBI taxonomy): domain Eukaryota; kingdom Metazoa; phylum Arthropoda; class Branchiopoda; order Anostraca; family Artemiidae; genus Artemia; species Artemia sp. Qi Xiang Cuo. The sequence goes on from NC_142813.1 coordinate 30,849,474, forward strand.
AACAACGTCCCCAACACATTTAGAACAAATTTTGACATTGCTAGTTTGTTCAGGGTAGGTTTGGTGCATGTAAATAAATTCATTGAGCATGACACACACGCTCAACCACCAATCACCGAAACCAAGTGGTTAGTTCTACCCATTGTAGAGATAAGGTTATTTATAGGAATGGAGCTCATTTGATTGGTAATCAGAAGTACAACTGGCCTCTTTAACAGTCAAAAGTGATTGGAGGTCATCCAGCCCCCTCCCATACACCAATCATTTCCCAAAAACACTCAATCATAATTTTTGAGATAGCCATTTTGTTCAGTGTAGTTAAAAAGTCCAGAAATTATATCTCTGAAGATAACTCCCCTCCATTAAGCACTGAGGGCAAAGGTTGCACGTTACGCCCCGGGGGCATGTAAGGTTTTTATATAAATGATGGTCGTATAAGACTCAAAGAAGATTCATTGGAGTGATAATCAGAAGTTATAGTGTTCTTTTTAAGATTCAATGTAATTACAAGGCAAATAGCCCCCCCAAACACACACACACGTTGTATTTTCCAGAAACACATCTCCGAGTAATTTTAAGATGGCCATTTTTTATCGTATAAACTTTGAAAAGGTCTCAGTCGGTTGGTAATTGAAAGGGCTAGTTCATTCTTTAATAGTCAAAAGGGATTAGAGGGCAACCCCCCCCCCCCACGCCCAACAGTTCTCCGAACACCTCCAGTCCAGCTCTCGAGATAGTGATTTTGTTTTACGTAGTTTAAAAGTACAGAAATTATGTCTTTGAGGGTGATAACCCACTCAAGTTCCTCAGGGCAAAAATTGTAAGGTATGGCCTAAGGACAGTTAGAGGTCTTATGGAAACGGGGTCGTATACACTTTAGAAGGGGCTCATTGGGTTTGAAATCAGATGTTGAAGAGCCATTTTTGAGAGTCAAATTTATTAAAGGGCAGCTATGCCCCTCCCCACGTCATATTTTCCCCCAAATGCATCCGATAGAAATTCCAATATAGCCATTTGTTCAAAAATAGTCCTTAGATCTCATAACACGGTCTTTGGGGTTGACACAACCCCCTAAAGTATGGGGATAAGGGTTTTAAGTTATGCCCTGGGGAGTTGTAAGGTTTTTATGGAGGTGGTCTTGTGAACTTTAGAGGAGGCTCATTTGATTAGAAATGCACATTTCTAGTTCCATTTTAAGAGTCAAGCGTAATGGAGCGAAAATAGCCCCCCCCTCTCCATGATATCCTCTTTTCCCTAAACAAATTCGATCGAAATTGTGAGACAGCCATTTTGTAGCCAATAGTCCAAAGAGAATATAACAATGTCTTCAGTAATCAGATATAAGAAATATTTTGGTGGACTTTAAACAAAATAAAACAAACTATTAACGAGGGAACCAACAGACAACTGGCCAAACATTGTACCAGGAACACTTTGCATCAGTAAATCTGATCTTGAAGACTAGTGTTTGGAGGAATTTGGAATAGCACGAAGGCGTTATATGTATAATTTAAGTGCTACAGTTGCGGTTATTTTGACTAGAGACAATTAGAATTTTGAGGTGAAACTTCCGGAAAGCATTTAGGGGGCGTTCCAGTTAAACGAAAAAAATGTATACATGCATGTTTCCAAAAAGGCATATAAGCCATATCATAGGCAGCACCACTCTATAATAGCTAGAAATATCAATGAAACATATAAAGAAGCTAATTCGATACAAAATTAAAGTTCTTGGGTTCCTTCTAAGAGTAAAAAGAGATTGGAGAGAAATCGGCCTGTCTCTCGAGCCGATGTATTTCCACAGCACATCTAGTCAAAATTTTGAGACAACTATTTTGTTCAGCATAGTAGAACGGTCCAGCAACTATGTCTTTAGGAATATTGAGCATGTCGAACCCCCACAATTATGCCAAACTATGGATTCGTATAGAAAAAAAAACGAAAACATAAAAATTTTTTTTTTTCATGAAAATGACTTTGTCAATAAAAAGCGAACAGAAATTCACAAAACAAGCTTTTCATAGAAAAGTAAAGAGCTCCATAAGCCAAAAAAGGGCAGAAATGAAGTCAAGTAGTCATCCAAGCGTAAAACTACCACAAATCTACTACTACTACTACTACTACTAAACACGCATCGCAGTACCAAGTCTGCTGAGGCAAACAAAGCTGCGCTCAATCCTCCTCCATCCAAATCTATTCAAATACTACCTTTTAACACCCGCCAATGAAGCTACCATATCCTTTAAATATTTCTTTATGACGTCGTCCCAATCCAGACGGGGACAACCTGCTTTCCGTTTAGCCCTAGACGGTTGGCCGAAAAGGACAATCTTCGGCAATCTATTATCCTTCATCCGCACAACGTGCCCTAGCCACCTCAACCTTTCTTTCATTATAGCCCTAGAAAGCGGTATTGAACCACGATTTTCGTATAGCCTATTGTTTGAAACACGGTCAGTCAGCCAGGTACCCAGAACATTCCTTAAGCAATTTCTCTGAAAAACATCTAGCAAATCTTCATCCGCTTTTCGGAGCGCCCACGCTTCAGAGCCATATTTGACCACTGTCATCACTGTAGCTTTTAATATTCTAATCTTGTTTTGCAGACTTATCTGCCTATTCTTCCAGACTTTTTTAGCTGTCAAATAACACCCTGAGCCTTGACTATCCTATATTTAACATCTTCACTGCTCCCACCATCTTTACTAATAACACTACCAAGGTAAGTGAAGCTGCCCACCTGATCAATCTTTTCATTACCCAACGTCACCTTTTCATCTTCACTTATTCCTAGCCTTAGTGACTTAGTCTTCCTAACATTAATTTTCAAACCAATTCTAGCGCCCTGAGCACCCAAAACCTCTAAAACTTCATTCATTTTACTCACCCTTTCATCTCGGATGCTTAAATCATCAGCATAGTCCAAGTCCAGGAGGCTTTTTCCTCCCCATTGGATTCCTTGGTCTCCCATTGTCTTTCCTGTGCTCCTTAAAACAAAGTCCATCAAAATAATCTGTACAAAGGAAGATAGAACACAACCCTGCTTAACTCCTGATTTAATAGAAAACCAGCTGCTAACCTCATTGCCTACCTTAACCACAGCAGTGTTATTCTCGTACATAGCACTAATCACTTTAATGTATTTGTCTGGTATACCATACGAGGATACAAACTTTACCAGAGCCGCTTTATTAAAAGAATTGAATAATTGCTCATATTATATGACACTCTAGATCAATTATATTTGACAACTCTGACACATCTCAATTATTAGCCTAAGAGTGAAATTGTCGTTGATATATTCTCTGCTTAGTCTAAAATCACATTGTTCTTCTCTTAAAATTTTGTCTACAGCATCTCTCAGTCTAAGAAGTATCATATTACTAAGTAATTTACTACCTACAGAGACCAGACTAATGCCTCGATAATTACCACACTCACTTTTATCACCTTTCTTATAAATTGGCTTAATTAAGGTTTTCCTAAAATAGTTAGGTACTTCCCCTTTTTTGAAAATCATATTCATAATCTTCAGTAACTTATTTGTAACCTCAGAGCCACCATATTTAAGAAACTCATTTACCACCCTATCAGCACCTGGAGCCTTATTATTCTTTAATCCTTTTAGTACTGTCGCTAATTCCTCCTCACAAAACAAATTAGTACTGTCGCTAATTCCGACTCACAAAATAAAACTTCCTTCACATCCAAGGTATCACAAACTTTTTAATTTTCCTCTATGTCTTTCCCTGCAATTCTATCTCGGTTTAGCAAATTCTCAAAATGTTCGGCCCATCTCTCTTTACTTTTTTCCTTATCGCTAATTGCGACCCCATTCCTATCTTTAACTGGGCCAAGTCTAGATTGACTACTCCCTCTCAATTTTTTAACGTGCCAGTATAATATTTTATTATTATGTTATCTAGCTACATCTCTCTAGTCCTCGGAAATTTTATCCATACTCTCTACTTCTCACCTCCTGAGTTCATATTTGAATGCTTCTCTCACTTGCTATACATTTCTTTTGTTTTCATACAAATTATCACTCGAATAATTCTTGTACAAGTCCTTTCTCCTTTCTATTAAACAACTATCAGTAAACAAATGAGACTGAAAATGAACAGGAATTAGAATAAAGAGCCAAGTCAAATACAAAACGAGCAAAAATTGCCATGGGTAGGGCCGATAACCTACATGTTTACCCAAGAACAGAACACAATTAACACTTTACTGAAAACAAAATATGCTTAAAAGTTTTCACCTTTTTTTACTTAAATAATTAAAAACTTTTTTTCCTCACTTTTTTTTACCCATTGTTTGTTTTAAGGAATAAATATCCTTATATTTAAATTCCACTCACAAGCCCCTGTCATTTTTTTTTTTCAGTAAAACCTATGCTTTTTCCGGGTCTTGTGAAGGCCTGGGGGTTGTCCGTATTGTTCATGTTAACTTTTTTGTACTTTTAGTTTTAATTAATACGTTGGTGGCGTTTCTGTTTATTTCGACTTTTATTTAAGTGTTGGTACTTATATGCGGTAATTTTTCGTTTGAAAGTTTATTTGACTCTATTTCTGCCCATTTTTGGCTTAATAGAGCTCTTTACTTTTCTTTGAAAACTTATTCTGTGTAAAGTTTTTTTAATTAATACAAATATATGACACCGTCATTCGGCCAGGGGGGGGCAGGCGCCCCCCCCTCCCCCCACTTGCACCCATCTTAATGGGCGCCCATGGTAGTGTCTACAGAGTCCTGTGTACATGTGGGAAATTTTACATAGGTAGGATCCATCAACAACTTGGTGAACGTTTGCATGAACACAAAATCTCAATAGAATAGTCCCTGGGATTCGAAAGTAAAAATGACAACTTTGATTCCGCCTTGGCCCTGCATATGTTTTAAAATCCTACACATTTGGTACATTTTCAAGAGGCAACTTTAATATCTACTGTAAATATAAATATATATATATATATATATATATATATATATATATATATATATATATATATATATATATATATATATATATATATATATACATTGCAACAATTTTTCGCAATGATCAATTTTCTTGCCTTAAGATGCTTTTGCAAAAGGGCGTATTAGTAATTCCTTGTTAACCACTTTGAGCATTATATTGGAACTTTCAGGTATGTTGAACTAACAAAAAGGCCCTCTGTAGACCTACCTACTGATAATACTACTACCTACTGATAACACTACTGCTACAATGACTACCCTTTTGTAGGAGCCCCATCCTATTTTCACTAGGGACACGATCACTTAATAAAACACTGTATGGCCCAATAAGCCCAAGGCCAACACCCAACTGTCATTACAAATATATATTTTTAATCACTTTTAAATGGTTTTCTAGACTTTCAAAACTTTCAAACATGGTTTGACATATCTATTATGAATCAGAGAAAAAAAGGGCTTTCAAATGAGGTACTAGTCAAGCAGATATGGTTTAATCCCCAAAAATAGTGTGTAACCCCTGAAAATTGCCTCTTTACTGATTAATTGAGTTTTTTATCCAAATTATGGCGGCGTACAGCTCATTGTCAATTCTTTATCAGTCTAATGATAGCCCTTAATGTTTTGAGATGAATAGGAATAAGGTCCTAATTTTTTGCCCTACAGAGGGACCTATATAACCTGGGCACTAAAAAACCTGTTTTTTTTAAATAAGAAAGTCAAAAAAAGCTGTAGCATTGTGGCACATATTTCATTTTATGACAAATCCCATGGATATTGTTTTTCACTTAATAAAAACACTGTATAGTGCATAATAAGCCCAAGCAAGGCCAACGCCCTCATGCATGTAATACAAGCATTTTTAATTTGTCAGAACCCAAAAATGAAAGATATATTTGAAATATTTCTAAACACCCAGAAAGAACCCAAAGTTGATCTCTCCTGTAACTTGATATGTCTCTGCGAAATGTGTTTGCGGACAGAAGCTAAATTTCCCCTCTTGTAACTTGATATTATCTCTCTTTGTCAAGTACCCTTTGCCAATACATTGATTTGCAGACTCCAATCTTTGTGACAAGTAGAATTCTTTTTTGTATGTCCGCACCATCTGTGACTTACAAACTTGTTAGTATAATTTTTTAAATCGCTATTTAAAGTAGGAAGAAGAATTTACTGCGCTAAAGGTGAAATAACTTGTACCAAAAATAACTGTACCAAAGGTAAAGGTAGAAGAAGAAGAACTTAATATTTGGTTTTATGAATTGATACAACAGCAACCTTATAAGAAAATCGAAATATATTTTCTTGTGATTATTATCTCTTCTAATCAGCAGTTGTACTAAACCAATTCTGCTCAAGTCATCCTCAGGGCTATACTGTGGTGTTTACCTTCCCCATAGTATAGTGCAGACGGTTTGATATCATCTATTTTCCCTTCTTGTTTTAGTTTTATTTTTGTGTTTAAAGCTTTTTCCAATAGGCAATGATTAGAAGTCCTCCAAAAAAAAAAAGTCCCCCCAGATCCCAAATCAAACTCCAGTGAAAGTGTCATAGTGAAAGATACCCATCCTGGCTGGTCAAGCACCCTATCTCAAAGTTCTAATGATAGCTTCAATTCGGAGAATAGGACAATGATAAGTGTAGGGGCTAATGTAACCATAAATGATGATAATGGGTTTCAAGAGGTCCTCTCTAGAAGTTCTAAAAAAAGGAAAAAAATCTCCCCAAGTAAAAGCATTTCCCCTCTCCCGGCCCAAGATCCTCCCTCCAAAAACTTAGGAATTTACCTTAAAATTACTCCCACTACCCCCTTTGAAATAAAAATGATCACTGCAATAAGAGTTGCAATTTTTAAATTGCTAAAATCAATGTTCTCTCTTAACATTAACCGTGATGGATCTCTGCTAATAGCTGTAGAAGATCAGAAATCAGCAGATACAATAATTAACCTTAAATCCCTTCTGAATACCCCAATTATTGCATCTAATTGGAACCCAAAACAATCACCAACAAAAATGGTAGTTTATAATGTTCCCCCAGAGATATCTACTCAGGAGTTAAAAGAAGGCCTTTCAGATAGGGCTGGAAACACAATCCCAGTTGAGGATGTTACCCAAGAAAAGAGCACTAACACTCCAAATATCGACAGAGAAAGCCATTCCATACCCCTTTGCAGCAATGGAAGCAAATGCTGCCCAACGATACAAAATAAAGCCCGTAATGAAACCAACCAAAACCCCCAAGTCAAACGCCCCCACTGCCGCCAGCACCCCATATCAAACACCATCTGCTAATCCCCCGAGCGCCCAGCCCGAGCAGAAGGAATCACCAAGCCACCAAGCCTCCTGGTCCGGTGAGATGAGGCCAGCCTGGCCCTCCCTCCCAAGAAGAAACAAACCAGAAGCACTACCAGGAATCAATCCCTTAACCAACAAACAGGATGCACTACCAAAAATGCAATTCCCAAATAAATGCTTATTCATTCTAAACTGTAATGCAGTTCAGGCCATGAACATACATCAACTACAGAAAACAAAAATTATTGCAGAATTGGCAAAAATCTACATCTCAGATGATATGCTCATTCAATCAAAAAAATATCTTGCTTTACTCTTAACAAAGCTGAACATTGATACACAGTCATATGAAGAATAAATCGATAACACAACGTTTATCAATACTCCAATGGAATGTAAGATCACTCACAGAAAATAAGCTAAATGAACTAATATCATTTATGAATAATAATTCAATTAATATTGCTTGCCTCCAGGAAACTCATTTAACCCAAAATCAACAAATTAAGTCTCTGGGATATACTATCCTGAGAAAGGATAGATCTTCAGAGAGAAAAGGAGGTGGTGTAGCTTTATTAGTTAGTAATAATATAAAATTTTGTGGCATCAATTTTCCAGATTTTGAAAATGATGAATAATTTAAAAATCTACATAATAAGCTTTTATAACCCTAATGGCCAAACTACAGATGCCAAGGATTTCTTTAATTATATAAATAATTCTAATATGTTAAAAAATATCATTATTTGTGGTGATTTCAATGCCCACAGCCTTTTTGGGGGAATAAACCAGCAAATAAAGCTGGTAAATTTATTGAGCATATGACTTCAAATAATAATGAATTAGTTGTTGCTACCCCCCCCAAACCTGAATACTTATTTCAACCCCAAAAGTGGCAATTTCTCCACAATTGACCTACAAATTGTGTCTTTAAATTTTTTGAACAAAATTTACATAAATAAAATTGATAGTCTATGTACAGGCCACTTTGCTATAGTTTGCTCCCTAAATGAACCCGCTGAAACTTCATCTCATACATCCAAATATATCAACACTAAAGCAAATTGGTCTATTTTCCAAAATAAGCTAAATGATGAAATTACAAATTTCACCCAAAGTTCATGCATTTCTAACACAACAGTTGACACACATGCTGAAGCGTTGACATCTTTACTAATGAATACAGCTAATCATGCTATCCCCAGGACAACACCTAAGAAAACATTCCCTAAACAAATTCCTAAAGCATGGTGGACAAATGAGTGCCTAAATAAATGGAGGATAAAAAAGGCAGCTAGGACAGAATTCATGAAAAAACCAACACCTACTACATATTTAAAAAAATTACAAGCAGAATCTAATCTAAAAAGGACTATAATAGATGCTAAATATAAATACTGGAATAATTTTGCAAATAATCTCTCCAGAGAAACAAATGAGCCAATTATACATAAAGTCATAAGCCACATATGTGGGAAAAAGACTTCTCCCAACCCACTCCTGTATGAGCTTATACATAATAATACCCATTATGACAATGATAATGAAAAGGCTAACCTTTTGCAACTCTTTTTGTTAATAAGCTAACATCAAATAATCAAAGCAAACTGTCCACAATTCCTATGAACCCTAGTTACCAACCACGCCCAGGATCCGAGTACATAACTAATCCATTTTCAATCCAGGAATTGAATAATGCAATACATCATATTAGGTCCAAAACTAGCAGTAGCTATGACAATATACACCCTACATGGATAAAGAATCTCACACCTTCATAAAAACAAGAACTGCTAAATTGTTATAATTATGCTTGGGCATCGTCTAGGTTCCACAATATATGGAAATGTTCATCCCTCCTACCAATCCTAAAGAAATATAAACCAAAAGATAACCCTAAGTCTTATAGGTCCATAATGATTACACCTCTGATGGGGAAAATAATGGAGAAAATGATTTATCACAGACTCCTCTGGTTTGTTGAGAAAAATAACATGATCCCACACACTCAAACTGGATTCAGGAAATACCACTCCTCAACAGATGCTTTCATTTTGCTAACAAATGCAATAAATGAATCTTTCTCAAAAAATAATCTCCTAGTAGCAGCTTTCCTAGATTTTGAAGGAGCATATGACAATGTGAACCACCAAATCTTTTTAAATAAACTTGCAAACCTTGGAGTACCTCCTAAGCTAGTATCCTTTATTAAATCCTTCATAGAAGTGCGAAGTTTCATTGTTTGTGTTGGTTCAGCCTCTTCACCCCAAAAGACAATATCCAAAGGCCTACCTCAGGGAGCAGTCCTCAGTTGTCTCCTTTTTGCCCTATATCTCTGGGACATGAACCTACCCCACACGAATCTACAATATGCTGATGATCTGGTGCTATGGTCATCTGGCAACACCTTTCAGATAGCACAGTCAAATCTGTAAAAGTCACTTTTCCAGTTTGAAAAATTCTCTCAACATTCAGATTTACCCATTGCACCCACCAAGTCAAAAATAATCCAATTTCACCGGAAGCGAAACCATGTTAATGCAAAACTAACTCTAAATAAAACAACTATTCCAGAAGATAATAATATTAATTACCTAGGTCTCATGCTTGACCAAAAACTTAATTTCCACCTCCACATTTCAAACACAATAAAAAAATGTTATAGAAAAGCAAATATACTAAAAAGACTTCTTTCCACACCCTGGGGTTGTAAGGAGAAAACCTTACTCCAGTTTTATAAATCACATATAAGACCCCATATTGACTATGGGCTCATTGTCTATGGTGCATGTGCAAAGACCCAGATGCAAAAAATTGAAACAACACAAAATGATATAATACGTCTGATATTTGGTCTTAGGAAACCCACAAGCACCAAGTTTCTGCTTATGGAGAGTGGATTAACAACAATAATGGAGAGACGTAGCTTTCTCTTGATAAAACATCTTACAAAAATTGAATCAAATAGCTCACACACATTACATAATTGGTTAAGAAATCCAGCCATGTATAGAGGTATTGCAGATGAGTATGCCAATATTCAAAAGAAGTTCCCTGTACCAGCAAAGTCTATTGCACCTACTTTCCCCCAATCCCCTCCATGGAATTGGTCATTTCCCATAATAAATACTGAATTTTCAAAATAGAATAAAGATTTAACCCCCATTGCTTTTGTTCAGAAAAAAATTGCAGAACTTAATACAATTACTCATAAAAATCACTTCCAAATATTTGTTGATGGGTAAAAAATGAATGAGAAGGTCGCAAGTGGTGTTTTCCTTCATCACCTGAAAATTGCAATGGGAGAGACGTTATTTAATAATTTATCTATAATGTCTGCTGAGTTAAATGACATAATCATGGCATTAGAACACCTTAAGCAAAACTAACCTTTGATTGCTAATTCGAATAATATTATCATTGATTCCGACTCTTTATCCAGCCTTGAGTTGCTGGTCTCAGCTCCTCAATATAAGTTGGACATTGACACTTATCATTGTCTCAGTATTATTGATAATCTTGCTTCAAGTGGCATAAAAACTTACTTTCAGTACATTCCTAGCCACTCCGGCATAAGTGGTAATCATCAGGTTGATGAAATAGCAAAAAATGCTATAAATATTGACCAGCCAAGTGGGAGACCAATCCCAATTAGAGATATTTACCGATGGAGGCTATCAGATATTAATTTTAATAAGATTAATCCTATCCTTTCCCCCTTTCCCAATAAGTATCTTTCTAAAATTTATCATAGAATTCGTTAACCTTATAAGAAAATCGAAATATATTTTCTTGTGATTATTATCTCTTCTAATCAGCAGTTGTACTAAACCAATTCTGCTCAAGTCATCCTCAGGGCTATACTGTGGTGTTTATCCTCCCCATAGTATAGTGCAGACGGTTTGATATCATCTATTTTCCCTTCTTATTTTGGTTTTATTTTTATGTTTAAAGCTTTTTCCAATAGGCAATGATTAGAAGTCCTCCAAAAAAAAGTCCCCCCAGATCCCAAATCATATTCCAGTGAAAGTGTCATAGTGAAAGATACCCATCCTGGCTGGTCAAGCACCCTATCTCAAAGTTCTAATGATAGCTCCAATTCGGAGAATAGGACAATGATAAGTGTAGGGGCTAATGTAACCATAAATGATGATAATGGGTTTCAAGAGGTCCTCTCTAGAAGTTCTAAAAAAAAAAAAAATCTCCCCAATTAAAAGCATTTCCCCTCTCCCTGCCCAAGGTCCTCCCTCCAAAAACTTAGGAATTTACATTAAAATTACTCCCACTACCCCCTTTGAAATAAAAATGATCACTGCAATAAGAGTTGCAATTTTTAAATTGCTAAAATCAATGTTTTCTCTTAACATTAACCGTGATGGATCTCTTCTAATAGCTGTAGAAGATCAGAAATCAGCAGATACAATAACTAACCTTAAATCCCTTCTGAATAACCCAATTATTGCATCTAATTGGAACCCTAAACAATCACCAACAAAAATAGTAGTTTATAATGTTCCCCCAGAGATATCTACTCAGGAGTTAAAAGAAGGCCTTTCAGATAGGGCTGGAAACACAATCCCAGTTCAGGATGTTATCCAACTTGGAAAACCCAACTCTAATGGCCTAAAAACTGGTAGATCCTTCTTATTCACACTGAAGGATAAAATTGATATCCCAGAAAAATTATTCCTATTTGGGCAAATCAAACCACACAAGGAATACAAACCTAAGCCTATTCAGTGTCAGAAGTGTTTCAAACTGGGACACACAACAAACAAATGCAATGAAATTCTCCAAAAGTGTAGTAATTGTAAATATTTCCATCCTAAAGAGCTGACAACTTGCAACAACACTCAGCCTAAATGCATCAATTGCAAAGGCCAATATGAATCTACAAATAAATCATTATGCCCTGCATACAAGAAAAGAGCTCTAACACTCCAAATATCCACAGAGAAGGCCATCCCATACCCCTTTGCAGCAATGGAAGCAAAGGCTGCCCAACAATACCAAATAAAGCCTGTAATGAAACCAACCAAAACCCCCAAGTCAAATGCCCCCAATGCATCAAGCACCCCATATAAAACACCATCTTCTAACCCCCTTGCTCAAATCCCTATCAGAAGGAATCACCAAGCCAACAAGCCTCCTTGTCTGGTGAGATGAGGCCAGCCTGGCCCTCCCTCCCAAGAAGAAACAAACCAGACACACTACCAGGAATCAATCCCTTAACCAAAACACAGGATGCACTACCAAAAATACAATCCCCAAATATATGCTTATTCATTCTAAACTGTAATGCAGTTCAGGCCATGAACATACATCAACTACAGAAAACAAAAATTATTGCAGAATTGGCAAAAATCTACATCCCAGATGATATGCTCATTCAAGCAAAAAAAGATCTTGCTTTACTCTTAACAAAGCTGAACATTGATACACAATTATATGAAGAATAAATCAACAACACAACATTTATCAATACTCCAATGGAATGTAAGATCACTCACAGAAAATAAGCTAAATGAACTAATATCATTTATGAATAATAACTCAATTAATATTGCTTGCCTCCAGGAAACTCATTTAACCCAAAATCAACAAATTAAGTCTCTGGGATATACTATCCTGAGAAAGGATAGATCTTCAGAGAGAAAAGGAGGTGGTGTAGCTTTATTAGTTAATAATAATATATAATTTTGTGGCATCAATTTTCCAGATTTTGAAAATGATGTTGATGTAATTGGTATAACTGTTTGGCTGAATAATTTAAAAACCTACATAATAAGCTTTTATAACCCTAATGGCCAAACTACAGATGCCAAGGATTTCTTTAATTATATAAATAATTCTAATATGTTAAAAAATATCATTATTTGTGGTGATTTCAATGCCCACAGCCTTTTGTGGGGGAATAAACCAGCAAATAAAGCTGGTAAATTTATTGAGCATATGACTTCAAATAATAATGAATTAGTTGTTGCTACCCCTCAAAACCTGAAGACTTCTTTCAACCCCACAAGTGGCAATTTCTCCACAATTGACCTACAAATTGTGTCTTTAAATTTTTTGAACAAAATTTACATAAATAAAATTGATAGTCTATGTACAGACCACTTTGCTATAGTTTGCTCCCTAAATGAACCTGCTGAAACTTTATCTCATACATCCAAATATATCAACACTAAAGCAAATTGGTCTATTTTCCAAAATAAACTAAATGATGAAATTACAAGTTTCACCCAAAGTTCATGCATTTCTAACACAACAGTTGACACACATGCTGAAGCGTTGACATCTTTACTAATAAATACAGCTAATCATGCTATCCCCAGGACAACACCTAAGAAAGCATTCCCTAAAAAAATTCCTAAAGCATGGTGGACAAATGAGTGCCTAAATAAATGGAGGATAAAAAAGGCAGCTAGGACAAAATTCATAAAAAAAACCAACACCTACTACATATTTAAAAAAATTACAAGCAGAATCTAACCTAAAAAGGACTATAATAGATGCTAAATATAAATACTGGAATAATTTTGCAAATAATCTCTCCAGAGAAACAAATGAGCCAATTATACATAAAATCATAAGCCACATATGTGGGAAAAAGACTTCTCCCAACCCACTCCTGTATGAGCTTATACATAATAATTCCCATTATGACAATGATATTGAAAAGGCTAACCTATTTGCAATTTTTTCTGTTAATAAGCTAACATCAAATAATCAAAGCAAACTGTCCACAATTCCTATGAACCCTATTTACCAACCACGCCCAGGATCCGAGTACATAACTAATCCATTTTCAATCCAGGATTTGAATAATGCAATACAGCATATTTGGTCCAAAACTAGCAGTAGCTATGACAATATACACCCTACATGGATAAAGAATCTCACACCTTCATACAAACAAGAACTGCTAAATTGTTATAATCACGCTTGGGCATCTTCTAGGTTCCCCAATATATGGAAATGTTCGTCCCTCCTACCAATCCTAAAGAAAAATAAACCAAAAGATAACCCTGAGTCTTATAGGCCCATAATGATTACACCTGTGATGGGGAAAATAATGGAGAAAATGATTTATCACAGACTCCTCTGGTTTGTTGAGAAAAATAAAATGATCCCACACACCTAAACTGGATTTAGGAAATACCACTCCTCAACAGATGCTTTCATTTTGCTAACAAATGCAATAAATGAATCTTTCTCAAAAAATAATATCCTAGTGGCAGCTTTCCTAGATTTTGAAGGAATTTATGACAATGTGAACCACCAAATCCTTTTAAATAAACTTGCAAACCTTGGAGTACCTCCTAAGCTAGTATCCTTTATTAAATCCTTCATAGAAGTGCGAAGTTTCATTGTTTGTGTTGGTTCAGCCTCTTCAACCCAAAAGACAATATCCAAAGGCCTACCTCAGGGAGCAGTCCTCAGTTGCCTCCTTTTTGCCCTATATCTCTGGGACATGAACCTACCCCACACTAATCTACAATATGCTGATGATCTGGTGCTATGGTCATCTGGCAACACCTTTCAGATAGCACAGTCAAATATGCAAAAGATACTTTTCCAATTTGAAAAATTTTCTCAACATTCAGATTTACCCATTGCACCCACCAAGTCAAAAATAATCCAATTTCACCGGAAGAGAAACCATGTTAATGCAAAACTAACTCTAAATAAAACAACTATTCCAGAAGATAATAATATTAATTACCTAGGTCTCATGCTTGACCAAAAACTTAATTTCCACCTCCACATTTCAAACACAATAAAAAAATGTTATAGAAAAGCAAATATACTAAAAAAGACTTCTTTCCACACCCTGGGGTTGTAAGGAGAAAACCTTACTCCAGTTTTATAAATCACATATAAGACCCCATATTGACTATGGGCTCATTGTCTATGGTGCATGTGCAAAGACCCAGATGCAAAAAATTGAAACAACACAAAATGATATAATACGTCTCATATTTGGTCTTAGGAAACCCACAAGCACCAAGTTTCTGCTTATGGAGAGTGGATTAACAACAATAAGGGAGAGACGTAGCTTTCTCTTGATAAAACATCTTACAAAAATTGAATCAAATAGCTCACACACATTACATAATTGGTTAAGAAATCCAGCCATGTATAGATGTATTGCAGATGAGTATGCCAATATTCAAAAGAAGTTCCCTGTACCAGCAAATTCTATTGAACCTACTTTCCCCCAATCCCCTCCATGGAATTGGTCATTTCCCATAATAAATACTGAATTTGCAAAATGGACTAAATATTTAACCCCCATTGCTTTTGTCCAGAAAAAATTTGCAGAACTTAATACAATTACCTATAAAAATCACATCCAAATATTTGTTGATGGGTCAAAAATGAATGAGAAGGTTGCAAGTGGTGTTTTCCTTCCTCACCTGAAAATTGCAATGGGCGAGAGATTATTTAATAATTTATCTATAATGTCTACTGAGATTAAATGCCATAATTATGGCATTAGAACACCTTAAGCAAAACCAGCCTTTGATTGAAAATTCGAATAATATTATCATCTATTCCGACTCTTTATCAAGCCTTGAGTTGCTGGCCTCAGCTCCTCAATATAATTTGGACATTGACACTTGTCATTGTCACAGTATTATTGATAATCTTGCTTCAAGTGGCATAAAAACTTACTTTCAGTACATTCCTAGCCACTCTGGCATAAGTGGTAATCATCAGGTTGATGAAATAGCAAAAAATGCTATAAATATTGACCAGCCAAGTGGGAGACCAATCCCAATTAGAGATATTTACCGATGGAGGCTATCAGATATTAATTTTAATAAGATTAATCCTATCCTTTCCCCCTTTCCCAATAAGTATCTTTCTAAAATTTATCATAGAATTCGTTCTGGAACAAATGGACTAAATTTCCTTGCATTCTCATATAAGCTTTCTAATTCAAGTGGTTCAATTCACCTGTCCCCTCTTTGAAGGCATTGTAATATTAATAATGAAACAATTTACCATTGCCTATTTGAATGTAATATGCTGACGTCTGAACAACATACCTTGCTTTGTAAAATGTTAAAATACTTAAAACACCACAAAATCCCACT
This sequence comes from Artemia sp. Qi Xiang Cuo, assembly GCF_049724085.1. Classification (NCBI taxonomy): domain Eukaryota; kingdom Metazoa; phylum Arthropoda; class Branchiopoda; order Anostraca; family Artemiidae; genus Artemia; species Artemia sp. Qi Xiang Cuo. The sequence goes on from NC_142813.1 coordinate 30,865,852, forward strand.
ATCAGCCAAGAGCCTAGCCAACTATACCTGCACACAGAGCATAGAAATCAACATCTATCATCTTATATTTGAACTCCTAGAGTCAAAAGATCTGCTGAAAGATATCTGAATATATCTAATAAATATGAGGCAATCAAGCCAGTAGCTCTGTAGCCCACAGAGTGAAGCAAAAGGAAAAGGGCTAAATAGTTATACTGAAAAGCCCGCCTGCTGTTAAACAGAAGAAGAAGAAAGAATCTTTCAAGTTGGGAGCTGTGGGAGTGAAGCAAAAGGAAAAGGGCTAAATAGTTTTACTGAAAAGCCCGCCTGCTGTTAAATAGAAGAAGAAGAAGAAGAAGTGGGCACTATGGGTTCTTGGGCACTAAAGTAAATGTTTTGGGTTCTTGGGCGCTTTGGGCACTTGGCACTAAAGTATCGTTGGTGCTAGACATAAGGTACTAGTTCAGGCCTAGGCTAGTCTATAAAAAATAGCCTTAACATTTTACTACAACCAGCCTTGGTAAAAAAAAAAACAATTTTAAGATCCACAATAGCAAAATCCTTACTTCATTGCATTCAGGAAATTCTATAGGCTATTAGGACTTTACCATAGAAACCTAACCACTGAAAATTTTTTAGAATATAATAGGTAATTTTTCTTAGGCCTATAGCTTTTAACCCTATTCAGGCCACTATAAGAACAAATATCTAGAAAAATCAGTAGCTACTTATGTATTAGCTGGTACCCACCCAAGAAGTCAAGTCTGGCTATTCCTAATGAAATAAAACAGAATAGGATGAAAATATAATTGTTAGAAACAAATTTGGGCTGTATATTTGCCCATTAGGAGGGTAGGGGGTAAAGCATAGCATATATTAAATACATAACCTAACTTAGGTACCTCTCCCCCAAAAACAATAGTTGGTAAAATTCTACTTTAGCTACTTTTGGCTATCTTGGAAAGGACTTTGGTTAGGAAAATGAAACTTTCAGGGATAGATCTACAGGCTAAAGTATGTCCCGGGAAGGTATTTTGAAGTACCTACCTCCACTCCTTCTCCCTCTAGAGGGTCTTGACCTTTGATGGCCTTTAAAAATTGGTGTGTTATAAAAGTGAAACCTTGTAATATAGATCTTCTACTTAAAATGAAGTCCAACAAAATTGTTTCCAGCTTCAAAACTTTGTTCAATCCTGATTTATAGAGTTTTAAATTATAGAGTTTTAGTTTAAATAGGCTATTGTAAACTCAGTGACAAACCACACTTTGCAATCTGTTTATTACAGATACCTGTTTGACTGGTTTCCTTTAGCATTTCCCTATACAGTATATAGCATGGGTACCAGCTAATACATAAGTACAAAAAATCTCTCATGCTTCCCATGTGGTCTCTTGGTCAAACTTTCAACATTTTTTGTTCCATGATTTATTCAAAATTGTTTTAAAAATCAGTTTTTAAAGACCACATTTTAAAAATACAACAGTAGACTCTCAAGTATATAAAAATGGGACGCCTTCATTTTGTGTAGAAGGCTTTAAAACAATGGTTTTTGGCAGTAAGGCAAAGTGGTAGGTCACATTTTTCATGTTCAAAAGTTGTATATCCTGATTTGCACTTGTCAGTCTTTTTGCCAGTGATCAAGTCCATCAGATATTGTTGATTAGCTTTGATTGCAACTTTGAAAGGGACCAGGACTTGCTCTTTTCAACAAAGTGGTTCCTCAGTGAAACCACCTTTTCATATTTTTTCCCCATGAACCATATGTGGTTAAAATAAGAAACCATTGGTCTAGCATATGCCTAGCAACACTATCTGACAGGCAAAATTTTATGGGCAGCCTAATTGACAACTAGTGAGATCATAGCTATGACACCATAGCTCAGTATTTTAACCATGTGCTGTTTTTTAAGAAAAAGTAAGAAAGTTCAAAATACTTGGTAATTGTTCCCAGGGGTAGGAAGCATGAAATTAGGTGATATAGAATTTGTTTACTCAGGTAGGAAGGATGGGGTACATAGAAAGGGAGTAATGCTCATGATGAATAAGGAAGCAGATAAGTCTTGTTTAGGCTGGGAAGGTATTAGTAAAAGATACTAATTGCTCATTTTAAGACTAAAAAGTTCAGGGTATCAGTTATAGTAGTATATGCCCCTGTAGAACCAACTGCCAGAGATACTAGTGACTGAGATCAATTTTACTTACACTTACAGCAGCAAATAGACAGGGTCCCAGGTAGAAATATGATGTTATTACTGGAAGATTTTAACTCCCAGGTTGGTAGAAATAGGGATAGATAGTATCCTAGCCTATGTGCACTTGATGTAGTAAAAGAAAACTGTAATAGATACAGACTTTTGCATTTTTGTAGGTATAACAATCTTGTTATAACCAATATGGTGTTTGGTCATGAAATGTGGTCATAAAATTTGGTCATAAGTTAACATGGTATTCACATGATGGTAAGACAGCAAACCTTATTGATTATGTTATGATAAACTGAAGACTGACAGGATCAATACAAGATACTAGGGTATATAGGAGTGCCATTATTGATGTTAAAAGTAAAGATTACCATCTAGTAGTGTCAAGGGTTAATTTAAAGCTGAAGTATTGGAAGGGTAACTACCTCCCAGGAAGTTATGATTTTGGTAGACTTCAGGATGAGAATTTAAGAGAAACTTTCCAGGAACAGTTGAATACTAAACTTGAGAGTTTAAAATTTGAAAATGTTGTAGATGGTTAGAATAATTTTAGAAAAACAATTTGTGAAGTTGCTGAAGGTGTCAGAAAGCTAGGACTGCAGATTAGAATATTAGTGAAAAATTATTATATTTAATTGAAAGCACAAAAGGATTGTAACAGAATTATGTGAGGGTTAGATGATATGGAAACAAAAAGAATGTAAAGAAAGTGGAGAAAGCATTAAAATATGAACTAAGGAGGTGTGAAGTGGAGGTCATGGATAAAATTGCCAAGGATCTGGAAGATGCAGCTAGATGGCATAATAGTAAAATATTGTACTGGCATGTTAATAAATTGAGAGGGAGTAGTCAATCTGGACTTGGCCCAGTTAAAGATAGGAATGGGGCTGCAATTAGCAATCAGGAAAAAACTAAAGAGAGATGGGCTGAACATTTTGAGAATTTGCTTAACCGAGATAGAGTTGAAGGAAAAGATATAAAGGAAAATGAAAAAGTTTGTGATACCTTGGATGTGAAGGAAGATTTGTTTTTTGAGGAAGAATTAGCAACAGTACTAAAAGGATTAAAAAATAATAAGGCTCCAAGCACTGATAGGGTGGTAAATGAGTTTCTTAAATATGGTGGCTCTGAAGTTAGAAACAAGTTACTGAAGATTATGAATATGATTTTTGAAAAAGGGGACTAACAATTTTAGGAAAACCTTAATTAAGCCACTTTATAAGAAAGGTGATAAAAGTGAGTGTGGTAATTATTGAGGCATTAGTCTGGTCTCTGTAGGTAGTAAATTACTTAGTAATATGATACTTTTTAGACTGAGAGATGCCTTTGACAAAGTTTTAAGAGAAGAACTGTGCAGTTTTAGAAAAGGTTGAGGATGTGTCAACCAAATTTTCACTCTTAGGCTAACAATTGAGAAGTGCCTAAGTTTTCAGACACCTTTGGTCCTTAGTTTTGTAGATTATGAGCAAGTATGTGATTCTGTTGATAGAAGAGCTTTTGTAAAGGTTTTATCCTTGTATGGTATACCAGACAAATACATTAAAGTGATTAGTGCTATGTTTGAGAATAAAACTGCTGCGGTTAAGGTAGGAAATGAGATTAGCAGCTGGTTTTGTATTAAATCAGGAGTTAAGCAGGGTTGTGTTCTATTCCCCTTTATATGGATTATTTTGATGGACTTTGTCTTAAAGAGCACAGGAAAGGCAATGGGAGACCACAGAATCAAATGGAGAGGAAAAAGTCTCCTTGAATTAGATTATGCTGATGATATAAGCATCCTAGATGAAAGTGTGAGCAAAATGAATGAAGCTTTTGAGGTTTTGCAAGTACAGGGTGCTAGAATAGGTTTGAAAATTAATTTTAAGAAGACTAAATCACTAAGGCTAGGAATAAGTGAAGATGAAAAGGTGATGTTGTGTAATGAAAGATTGATGAGGTGAGCAGCTTCACTTACCTTGGTAGTATTATTAGTAATGATGGTGGGAGCAGTGAAGATGTTAAAAGTAGAATAGCCAAGGCTCAGGGTGCTTTTTCACAGTTGAAAAAAGTTTGGAAGAATAGGAAGATAGGTCTGCAAGCCAAGATTAGAATATTAGAAGCTACAGTGATGACAGTGATCAAATATGGCTCTGAAGCATGGATGCTCCAAAAAGCAGATTAAGTTTTGCTTGATGTTTTCCAGAGAAATTGCTTAAGGATTGTTCTGGGTACCTGGCTGACTGACTGTATTTCAAACAATAGGCTATACAAAAAATGTGGTTTAATACCACTCTCTAGGGCTATAATGAAAGAAAGGTTGAGGTGGCTAGGGCACATTGTGCAGATGCAGGATGACAGATTGCCAAAGATTGTTCTTTTTGGCCAACCATCTAGGGTTAAATGGAAAGCAGGTTGTCCTTGATTGGGGTGGGAGGATGTCATAAAGAAAGATTTAAAGGAGATGGGAACTTTGTGGGTGGATGTAAAAAGGGAGGCTTTGAATAGATTGGAGTGGAGGAAAAGCGCATGTAGCTGTGTTGGCCTTAGGCGGCTTGGTGCTGCAGTGAGTTGTTAGTAGTAGTAGTAGTTTAATATTATTTTCCTTACAATTTGTTCTTTGTGGAGTAAAGTACAAGTTAGTAGCATAACAGTTACAGATATAAGCACAATAAGAAGATATTAGACATGAGAGGCTGGCCATTCCTGATGACCACCTTGCACCATATGCTAAAAAGTTGTTTCTTGCTTCTTTTTTTTTGTAGTGGTTTAAGCTTGAGACCACTTTGCCAGTTCAAAAAAAAAAAAAAATGGAACTCAAAGCAATTATCAAAAGACTGGGTCTAGTATCTAAAGTCTCAAATTAAATTTGCTCTTTTTCAGCTAAATTGTTATGGCAGGCTGTCCTTTGCAGAATAGGATATCTCAAAAGCTATTTGATGACATGCCTTCAGATCCAGAATCTAAACTTGACATGTTATCAGAGGATGATGCTGATGGCTGGCTGCTGGACCTTCCAAGTTTAAAATGCTGAATCACTGAGCAACTTACTGGCTGGAGAGCTATCATCAAGTGACAGCAAAACTGCTAATCAAGTGGATGGAGTAACAGAAGCAAACAACAAGCCAGAATCAAGTAACAACAAAGATTATCTTCCATTTTTAGTCATAGTGAAGAAGTTGAGTAAGACATTTGAAGTCAAAGATGTTGAGCCCTTTACCAAGTCCAGCTGACACTACCAAGTTTGGACCTAGAGAATGAGTAGCTATAGATCTTTCAACAGGATTAGAAGGCAAAAAATATCACATTTATTTGACAATTTTATCAGTTTGGTAAACCTCATGGAAAAGATGAAGAACAACAAGCTCTACTGCTGTGGTAATGCTTGTGCAAACCATAAACGTCTACCCAAACTCAAGCCAAAGAAGAGCTGAGACAAGGTGATTCAGTCTATGCTATGAGGCCAGATGGAATCCACTGTTTACAGTGGAAGGACAGATGATGTAAACAACTTCATTCAATGTATTCATGAAGCAGGAGAAGTGACACAGATCAGTAGGAAGGACAAAGATGGATCTGTTACCAAAGTTACATGCTCAAACTTGGTTGTTGAGTACAACAAGTTTATGGGCTGCAAGAATAAAGTGGATATGTTCAAATCTCTCTGTGCAATAGACAAGAAAAGCAGAAAGCAGTGGTACCACCTACTGGGGTACTTCATCAACATTACAATGGTCAATGCCTTTGTCTTGTTCAAGTTACCAGATGCTAACAAGATGACATTGAAGGACTTTAGATATCATATTGTCACTGGTTTTGTTTGAAGTTATTTGTGCAAGGGTGAGAGAGGTTAGCCATCCAGAAAATTGTCCCCAAATTCAAGCCTTACGTTCCTCAAGAAAAGAGTTTGGATCAGTCAAAACATTTGCCTATTTAGGCTACTTCAATAGGACATGCTCAATATTGTACAAAGATTGAGCCCCACTGCCCAAAATGGCAATGTTCAGTTTGCAAAGTTCCATTGTCCATGAACTACACAAAGAACTGCTTTAGTTCTTTTCACTAGAAGTTAGGTTTTTCTGCACATATGTCAAAGTGGTCTCTACCAGAGACAGCCTTATATTTCATTTCATAATTGGATTTATTTTGAGACATCACACACACCAAAGTATACAGCCCTGCAGCAACTTTAGAGTAGACGGCTCTCAAGATCATCAATTGAATATAAGATGACCTGAATATAAGCCAGCTATTAGAAACTGCTGTGTCAATAAGCCAACAGAAGATTCTTATATATCTTTTTTGTGTCCAAAGTTGACTTCTTCACCAGCATGTCTGCTAAATCTATGCCACCCATAAGCTGGTTGTACTCATAAACATTGGTGAACCTTGAAACTTCAACCCTGGATTTATCCTTGATGTTGCAGTGTCTACACATATCCAGTGGCATTGCTCCTGTATAGCCTACATCAAAGCCAAGCAAACTGTATTGTTATCTAACCATTTCCCTACAATAATGCTGGAATGAATGTCAGTTCTGTAATCTGATTCTGTTCTCTTGTTTCTTCATTTCACTGTCTGTGAAGAGTGGATGGCCTTTCAGTCATGCTTTGTTCTATGCACCAATACAAAGGAATTCTTTGATTTTGAGCAAATTCATTAGTCTCAAACTTGAAAACCAGTTGTTGTAGTAAATCTTGTTGTTCATTCTCCCTGGATACTCATCAGATTTAGAACTATGTTGCCTCTGACTCCACAATCTAGCTCTATATCATCTTCAACAATATTGCCCTTCCTTGATTAACTTCAAAATCATGTACAAACCTGACACACCAGCTCTTGTGAGCACATTTTCCTCCCACTTCATTTGCTTTTCAGCAAACATTGTCTTAAGTTTCTTTGCCCCTTGAAAGGAATCAATTGAATGGTGTTCTTTGGGGTTGACTATAAGAAACTTGGAATGGATATCTCCCAGGATGGGTTAAATCTTGTGTAGCTTTGTCAAATCCTTATTCTCCAGGTTTCTTAGCTTTATTGTTGTTGTTGAAATGGTTGGAAGCTAGATACCATGCCTAAATTTTAACTATGGATTAACCCTAGACACTACTAGATGGTAATCTTTAGTTAACATTAATAACAGCACTCCTATATACCCTAGTATCTTGTATTGATCCTGCCAGTCTTGTGCTTATAAGATAAGCAGAACTCTATTTAAAAAAAACAAGTAAATCTATTTCTTCATCCTTGATTTTACCCTGCCATGATCACTCAATGTCAGCCCCCACAACAAAAAAAAGAAATAAAAGATAAGAACAAGTCCTATGTGACTCCCCATCGTCACTGACCAGCAACTCTACAGGATCTTTCCTTATTTCGCTGGACAATGCGATTTAAGGTAATTTAAGGTAAAGTGATACATTGAAAAAAGAAGTTTTTCAACTGTAAACAAGGAGCAGCATTAAAACTTAAAAAAAAACAGAAATTATTCTGAATTTGAGGGAGGCTCCCCCCCTGCTCACTGCCTCAGTCATTACACTAAAGCTTTTTAGTCCTTTCACAAAACTTGTTATTCCAATTCAATGGACCTTGTATTTCAGAAGTCATTCTTATTTAGGTTTTCTTTTCATAATTTTGAGCCATGATTGTCTGATAACACAAGGAAGTGTACCTTGCTACTTATCCAAATTCTTGCACACTTCATGAACTTCAACTACAGTAATTCTAAATTGTATATATTTTATACATGCATGACATGCAAGGAATCTGCCACCTCTATGTTTTATTTCCAGTTTCTATCTTAGAAATCACCAACCTTTTCATTTGTTTTTCTTATCTCTTGATTTGGTAGGTCACACAGCAGCTCCACAAAGGTATCAATTGACTGCCATTTTTCAGATCCATCAAAAAATGTTGCTAAAAGCAACATATTTTTACTGCAAGACAGTAGTCTAACATTGAAAAATACAGCATTGTCTTTCAACAACAATTGCCTCTATAAGGTTAGTCAAGAATGTGACATAAACTCTACTATTACCCAAGCAATAATTGATGTTCTAGATAGGCTAAGAGGTATTTCATTCTTAGGAAGTAGGGAGACTGACCACTACAGCCATTTTATACTGCAAAGGGGTCTGAAAAAAAATGCTTAACATAAAGAAGGTTTCAATTAGAAAACTTACAACACATATTGACTTAGACAAAGAGAAATATTTGTGTGTCAAATGTGCCATTACTTCTTAAGACTATCTCCTGGTACACCATTGCTTTGTAATCATATTTTTGGTATTATATTAAGGAGGCCTATTAGGGAACACATGTAGTCTAGAGTAGTTGCTGACTTCAAATGCAGGTGGAAGGAGGACAATTGTCCCCTATATCTTGAAAACAATTTTTTTTGGCATTTCTGTTGAAAGAATTATCTCATCTAGAGTTTGAAATTTTTTTTTTTTTAATTCATAAAAAGCTCCCCCCCCCCCCCCTAAGCCTCAAAGAATTTGTGCCCCTGTCTGAAAATGGTTGAGTTAGGCAAATAAAACTTCCAGAAATAGATATATATCCCACATTATGCCCTTGGAAGGTCTAACAAAGTATCCTAATAAATTAAAAAAAATCTAATGGATTAAAATTCTACAGATTGGTTGTTTGCTACCTTAGAAAGTGCTTAAGCTAGATGGTTCATAGAATTGATATGGTGCCTAAATTTAATGCTGGGAAGATCTAATGAAAATTCCAATCCCAACTTTTCCACCTCCAAAGGAAACTGGCCTTTGATTAACACTGACAAAGGCTTTGTGCTGTTAGGGTAAATTTTTCAGAAATGTATTCAGAGCACTATTAAGGTCTATTTAAGTTGTTTTCAGCATCATATTTTGATGAATCTTAATTTACACAGTTTTGAAGAATTTGTAAAATGTATCCTGAATTTTAAGAATAAATCCTATATGGCTTAAAATTTTACTTAGATCATTTGAATTGTGTTTTCAAAACCTTAGGTAAAAGAAAGGTAGGCTCGAACCAAGATTAAAGAACAATTTCTTGTTCCTTTAAATTAAGGAACAATTAAGACATTCCTTCAATACAATCTCTTAAGCATTAGAAATAAGGATGGAATAGAGACATAAGCTTGAGAATGTCTCTGGGGGAAGAATATTTTGGTTCTGAAACTATTCCTGGAAGTCTTATTCCCTTACCTCTACTTAGTTGAGTTGAGTCAACTACTTTCCCAGAGAAAAAGCTGGTGATCTAGAATTTTCCATAGTTTTGGAATTATTTGTCAAGCATTGTTAAATGCTAAGTAGTTGGCCATCCTAGCTAAGTGGTCGGTGCAATGGTTGAGAGTTCTTTGTCCAAGGGGTGTGGGTTCAATCCCTGTTGTAGCCAGTTATTTAGTTTGGGACAGGGGTCAGTGGCATGACTCTGTAACCTCAGCCAGAGTTGACCTAGCTATAAATGGGTACCTGGAGAAATCTAGGGAAGGTAAGCAGGAAGGGTGTGCAAATGCACAGGATGGCTGGCCCCCAACCCCCAATTGTGCTTCCTGGCTGAAGGGCCTTAAAACGTCAAGTATTGTTAAATTTAAAACTGGCTAAATTCATTGAAATTATTTGAGGGGAAGAAGGTGTTTGATTACATGTCAAAATCTTTCCAAAGTTAGCAAAAAGCACAGTAAAAAGATATAGCAGTAAGTTTACTGCAGATAATTTCTGGCTCTTCATTCTTGGTGCGAACAAACAGGTCCTCCCACTTATTCTCACATTAGTGCGTACAAACAGTTCCTCTCATTTGATCTACCATCAGCAGTCCAATTACCCTGGAACATTTATTTTGGCAGAAACTTTCTCAAAATGACTTTGAAACCAACTTGAGACTTTGAAACCTACTTTTAATTCATAAAAATATCTAATAATAACATTGTACTGCTAATTACTAATTTTCATATATGTATTGGAATAAATTAATTTAAAATTAGTTTCTTCAAAATTTTGCAGGGATTTTGAAAATTTACAAGTTCCACATAAAAGATATGGCCACCTAATGTTTAATTGCTCCAAATTAAATATGCTCAGTGAACCACCTACCAAAAGCCCCTAAAAACTGACAATAATTTATCTAACTGACAATGATTGTAATGCTCAAATGGTAGCCTGTCAGTACATTACCTGTGTTTGTGAAACTTTATTTTTATAAGCAAGCTTTTTAAAGAACAAATGTTGTCTTGAGCTTAAGAACTGCCAAACCTAAAGATACTCCTTGCATACAATGCTCCCTATGAATCTAGCTCTAAAAACTAGCTGAAGGCCACAAAGGTTATTTCTTCTGTCAATTTTAGTTGTATTTTGTAGTATTTGCAAGTAAAATTTCAGAGTTTGAAAGAAATATGAGTTTTTAGGCCTCATTAAAAATTGTCTGAAGTATTTGGGTTTTACTGGAAAATTATTTCCTGAACCCTTGTCATAGAAATTGAATAGTTCAGCAGAGCTAATCTTAATTATATACAAAATCACTAAATTCATTTATGGTTTGATGCCAAACCAGGGGCCAAGTCCCTTGTGTTTAGACTACATTTTTCTAAAAGTTTGTAATCCTTCAGGTGTATCCAACTATTTCTATCTTCTATTAATTTTGACATTTTTATTTTTTTTGTTACGGTTTATAGAAATGGACCCTTTTGAGATGAAGCCAGGGTCATCAAAGTATACTTTTGCGAATGTTCCACCTGAAAATGGTGTTGCAGTACCTTTACAGTTACAAAGACTTGAGAAACTGATTGGCTTAAACCCATATGTTTTGCTCAAATTTATTACTATCAGCTAATTTATGCCATTAATTTGTCAATATCAATAGATCTAATTTATTTATAATAGCAACAAGATTAAGCCTATGGCTTGATAATAATAAATGGCAAAATATTTTCAAATAATTTTCTCAGTAATATTGTTGTCTAAAACTGACCAAATTCCAATCTGGAATTTCAGGTAATCTCATTTGCACATTTAAAACAATATCTAATTAAATCCTGTACTGTAGAAAGGATTTAATCATTTTTCATGATGATTCAAAAACAAAATATTTCGTAGCTTGAGATGGTGACATTTTTGCTAATAATGTCCATACCTTTTTATTTTACTAAAAAAATAAAAATGGCAGTACATACTGCACCAATACCCAAATAGATTTTGGAAATATGTGAGAAGGAATCAAGTGTCACAATCCCCATCATCCACTTCCTTTATAGGTCCTGAAACTTTTTCATGTATAGATGATGATTTTGTAAAATCACAACTTTTCAATAAGGTTTTTGGTTCAGTTTTTACTCAAACACACACTCAGTTTACTCCTCCAGATTTAACAAAAGAATTTGATGATTCAGAGTTTACAGCCCAGCAGATTTATCTGACACTCCGAAACCTTGATCCAGGAAAGGCACCAGATATTGATGGATCTTCCAATGTGATGTTATGTGAACTTGCATGAGCGCGTGCTGGACCACTCACATATCTCTTTAATCTTTGTCTCTCGTCCGGTAAATGTCCTTCAGCTTGGAAAAGAACTAAAAGAACTTTTATTAGGCCATTGTACAAGAATGGTTCAAAGTCCCATTTCAATAATTACAGACCAATTTCAAATACATCAATCTTTTCTTGTATAATGGAGAAATATATGGTGAGTAGAATCCATGCACATTTTGAGGAAAATAATTTATGGCATTCTGCTCAGCATGGTTTCCATAAACGACAATCTTGTAACACGCAACTTCTTGAGGTGATTCATGATTTTCAATTGATGGCTGATAATGGTATTTTGTTTGATTGTATTCATATTGACTTTTCCAAAGCATTTGAGAAAATTTCCATCCCACTTCTCATAAACAAATGTCAACTATATGGTATCAGCCCACAAACTAAAGCATGGATAACGGATCATGGATATCTTACAAATAGAACCCAAGAGGTTGCAGTAGGTGATGCTTTGTCATCACCTATGTCTGTCATAAGTGGAGTTCCACAAGACAGTTGTCTTGGGCCAGTACTCTTCTGCCTTTTTATCAATGATTTGCCAGGCGTTGTTAGGAATTCGACCTTAAAAATGTTTGCAGATGATGTAAAAATCTACAGGTCAGTCATGAGTGAACATCAGATTTCTTTACTTCAAGAGGATTTGGTTGCTCTGGGCCAATGGTGTACTGCAAACTATGTTCATTAATGAAACCAAGTGCAATGCTGTGGACTATTTGCATAGAATCCCTCAACATTACCATTACTTTGTTGTTGGTAAATCAATTTTAAGTGTGGAATATGTTCGTGACCTTGGGATTTGCTTTGATTCAATTCTCAAATTTAATAAACATGTATTGGATATCACCCATAAGGCGAATTACCAATTCCTACATCTAAGGCGTACTTTTTCTAAGTTTAATCTTCATTCACTGATTTCACTTTATGTATCCAATGTACGTCCAATACTTGAGTATTGCTCATCAGTATGGTATCCCCTTAGTAAGAGAGATAGAGAAAGGGTTGAGAGAGTGCAACGTAGGGCCACCAAACTCATACCATACCTGAGTCATCTACCTTACCACCAGAGAATGCAAAGACTACAGTTGCCTTCTCTCCAGTTCAGACGTGATAGAGCCAACCTAACAAATACATTCCGCATTGTTATGAATATTGATAATACCACCCCTACTCACTTTTTCATTTTTACAGAATACAGTAGTACCCATCAACACCAACACAAAATTTAACCACCATGTTCACATAAAAGAATAGGCCAAAACTCTTTGTCTAGCCAAGTGTGGAAGACTTGGAATTCACTTCCATCGGAAATAGTTGCAAGTACCACGATCCAGTCTTTTAAAAGCAGTTTAGCCTCTACAGATTTCTATACTAGGTCGTATCACAATCCATTTTGAGAATATTTTTACTTTTGTATTAGCTGATTTGTGACAGTGTGTTTTCAGTTATTTTGTAGGCTTACTTTTTGGTAGGTTTCAATTATTAACAGCTATGTTTCAGTTAGTTTGGTATGCTACTGTATGTTTCAGTTATTATGTTTTCAATATTTTCAGTTACTGTATGTCTTTGTTATGTCATTGACATTGTTATAGACTTTTTTATAATTGTTTAGTGCGAAAAGCTTGTTAAAGCTTACTGTATTTTGGTATTAAGAAATAAAGAAATAAATACCTCCTACAATAAGATGTAATTTTCAGACACCACTAAATTGGTCTGAGCACATGCAATTATCCAGAACTTAGCTTTTGTACTTTTTCAAGTAAGGGAGTTTCATTGATTACCAACCAACAAGGAAAAATAAGACCTGGTGAAAAATTTTGTCTTCAGATTTGGGCTTCTAAAAACAGCACCACTTGAGATAGATTTAATTAAGTAAGACAAATAGGCTAAAGCTATAGATGGTTCTCTGATTTTATGGGTTTTTAATAGCTATTGTCAACTATACACTTATGTATTTTTAGAATTGAAAGGAATATGACTGGAGAATCTAATTACATGTAAAAATGTTATTCATGCATCTTTCATGCAAACTGCTGATTGCAGTTACAGTACAAATATATGGAACTAATTGTGTAATTTTGATTTTTTATGTATATTTGACAACCAAAAAAAAAGATACCAAGGGTTGGGGCCCCTGCTCTGAGCATTATTTACACCAAGTTAAGGTCTTTTTAAGCTTCCTTCAGGAGAATGTAATTGAAATTTGAAATAACTAAATTTAAATATCCCAAGGGGGCGTCAGGATTTCAGAAATACCTAGGTGGGGCCTGGCCCAAAACCGGTTGGGAACCACTGGTGTAGTCCCTTTCCAGCTCTAAAAAAAAAGTAATATAAGATATGATTTTTTTATTTAAAAAAATTTGCTGTCACAATCCCAAAGGGCCTAATTTGCATTTCAGAGTCATAAAAAACAGTATGAGTAAAAAACCACATCAGTTAAAAAAAATTGTCAATGCCAAAACAACAATATCAGAATGGAAATCCATTCGTTAGTAAAAAATATTAAACTGCAAAATTTCAGCAAGTAAAAAGGTAAAAACTGATAAAACTAAAAAAAAAAAGAAAGAAACCAAATGTACATTAAAACAGGTTTAGCAATGAATGTATAAAAAGGGAGAGGGAACAAAACAAACAAGCATAAAACTTGGGTATCGCCAGTACCAAAAAAAGGAAAACTAACAGTTTATTTTATGAGTAATGGAGGGAACAAATTATTTTTTTTTTATTTGGAGGTAAAGCAACGAAAGGGGTACAAAATAGGAATGGGTTCATGGCAGGTGGTGTTTGAATGGGGATTGTCTTTTGGGAAATTGTTTTCTGTGTGAAGTTTTGTTATTGCATTTATTGGCAAAACAGAGCCACAACATACCTCTCCTGTGCTCAAGTGTCTCCAACCTGACCTTTTTTAGAACTAGCAAGTATGGAACCTTAAGTTTTTTGAGAACTATTCTCAGGACTCTTTTTTGAATGGATTCAATTCTTTTCTGATTCTTCAGGGCAGATGCCAAACTGGAAGAGTATATTCAAGGTGTGGAAAGACGAAGGAAGTTTAAATCCTTTAAGAATGAGAGGAGGGGCCTTAAATTTATTTAAGAGCTTAAGGACGGAAATGGATACATTTGCTCTATGGACAATATCTTTAATTTGGATATCCCACATTAAAGTAGAAGAAATTGTGATCCCAAGTTATTTAAAGGAGGACACAGAAATATCTGGGGGATAGTGTTAAGAAAATTTTGAGTTTTTACTCTCATGACTAAGTCTGTAGTGTTGTCTGCAATATGATTGATGTAGGTCGTCCAAGCCATAGCTTCGAGAATGGGATGTAGCTGACGTGTTGGCTCAACATCTTCACTAACCAGCACCTACAGGACAATGCCTTATTCGCTGGACAGTGCGATTTAAGGTAAGATATTCAAAAATAACATGTGAAATGGGCAGAAATTTTTGTTATTACTCTTCACTTCTAATCATATTCTCATTTAATGAATATCATTTAATAAACATAAATTGATCATAAAAAGAAATTGATTGCAGCACTGTCTTCCAACATATGGCATAGAATTGTAAACTGTATACAGCATACAGTGTAAATATATACAACACTGTCTTCCTTTGATTTTGCAACCCATAGTGAGTTGAAAGACATGAGTTGTTTCGGTATTATCACTTTTCTGGAGCTTTTCCTTACTATTGTTGAAGCACTTGAGAGCTTTGTTGACGACCAGTCCGATTCAGCTCTGATGGCAAAATCCAACTCCTTATTAGCAGCCATAACCAGGTTCAACTTCATTTTCTCTCTGATTTTTGTTGAAAAAATTAGTTTGATTCTAGTTTCAACTTCTGTTTTTCTACCAAAGGAAAATTCAGATCTACTTGTCTGCTGTAAACATATCAATCTGTGCAAGTCTGCCTGTAAAAGAAGTATTGAAGGTGAATTTCCCTTCTATTTATGGAAAAACAGCACTGATAGCTGAAAATGTTGGGACTCTCTCCTCAATGCCAAGACGCCATTGTAGGTTATTCCCCATTTTATAAACTTCTGTTTTTTGGAGGGACTTCGTCTTTTCCACATACCTCTATCAGCTATTTGAGGAACTTAAAATGAGATTTCTTAACCACCGAGCTACAGCATTTCGTATCCAGCTTCTGTTTCTTCGTTTTATTGTTGTTGCTGTAATGGCCAAGGTTGTGACGACGCAGCAAAACTATGTGCCCCCCCCCCCTCTGCGAACTGAAATCCTAAATATGCCAGTAATTGCAGGATATGCTAGTTTGACATCTGTATTTTATACTTTTTTTTATGTAGACTTCAGATATTTCAAATATAAAAGATTCTAATTATATTTTATAAAGAAAGAAAAACGAGCTAGAATGGGGTTTTTAAAGGCCAAATGAAAATACTGACAAAACACAACAAAGCAAATATTTTGAGGGGACAAATGCCTCTCTTCTTCAGCGTGAAACGAAAAAATATAATCCAATATAAAAATATAAAAAGCCAATTTTTGGCTTTTATTGAATTTTATTCATCTTTTAATTTTTTTTTCCATTGGTTTTTTCATATTTACATTGACTTTCCGCGTTTTATTTCTTGGTTTTTTCTTCGGCACTCTCATTGATAATATTTTTTCGTTTCGCGCTGAAGAACAGAGGCGTCCCCTCGAAATATTCGCTTTGTTGTGTTTTGTCAGTATTTTCATTTGGCCTTTATAAACCTCATTTTTGCTCGTTTTTTTAATGTTATGTCAAACCAATGTGGTTTAAGAAATTACATTTTATCTTGTGATGTTCGAAATTTATAATTTCACATGATCTTATTTCTATACATTCAACAAGTCTTTGAATTGAACTATATACTTTTAATGGTCCTAATAATAAATTAGGTAAAAAAAACAAGTTTTTTAAACTGAAAGTAAGGAGCGACATTAAAACTTAAAACGAACAGAAGTTATTCCGTATATGAAAGGGGCTGTCTCCTCCTCAGCGCTTTGTTCTTTACGCTACATTTTTTTATTGTTTTAAAAAATAAAGTTATGAGACAAAGTCAAACTTTAGCGTAAAGAGCGAGACGTTGAGAAGGGGACAGCTCCTTTCATATACGGAATAATTTCTGTTCGTTTTAAGTCTTAATGTCGCTCCTTATTTTCAGTAAAAAAACTTGTTTTTTTTATTTAATTTCTGATCGTTTTTTAGTTAATGCAGCTTTTATTTCGGCTAACCGTCATTGAATAAGTAAACAAAATTTGCATACAAATTTTACTTTTCTTTTGCTAAATGGATGTCTACAAATTAACTTACGTAACTAACTTCTATATTCGTATATTTTTCTTCTGGCAAAAAATACAAAGTTGCAGATTTTTGCAGATATGAGCTTGAAACCTATGTAATAGGGTTTTCTGATACGCTGAATCTGACGGTGTGATTTTCATTAAAATTCTTTCACTTGTAGGGGATGTTTCCCCCTCTTTAAAAAATCGAGTAAATTTTCTCAGGCTCGTAGCCTTTGATGAGTAATATTAAACTTAATAAAATTTATATATTTAGAATCAGCATTATAAACACATTCTTTTGATATATTTATTGACATGAAAATTCCGTTTTTAAAAGTTTTGATTACTATTGAACCGTATCGTTTGTTTTTTCATTGTCTTTTTCATTACGTATGTGTTATTACGTATATGATGGGGTTCTATTGGTATTAAAACACATCCTCTATAAGTTAAAATTTAAAAAAAATTTTTATTGAAAAAAACCAGAAAAAACAAGGCCGTTTAATTATAATATATAGATATTTTGAAAGCACTAAAAAACTGTAGCGTAAAGAGCGAGGTATTGACTTGGGGGAGAACCCCCTCACATACGTTATAATTTCTGTTCGTTTTAAGTTCTAATGTTCCTTCTTACTTTCAGTTGAAAAAACTTGTTTTTTTTTTATTTAATTTCTGATCGTTTTTTAAATAATGCTTGGAAATCCGGCACCCCCTTTATAGAAATGTCCCTTACCCCAAAGAAGCATCCTCTACGGAAAGATTCTCCAGAGTAACCCCCTCCTCTATCCCCCCCCCCCCTCCAGAAAAAAATCCTTCCTGAAAATGTCTGTATACTTCCCAATAACCAATAAATAATGCTGGCAAGTCCGGCGCCCCCTTCATGGCAATTTCCCTTCCCCCATGAAAACTTCCTTCATGGAGAGATCCTCCAACATAACCCCCGACCCACCCTTCCCTCCCACTACCAGAAAAAAACCTCCTGAAAACTTCTGTATACTTCCCAATAACCAATACTATATGTTAACAGTGGGTAAAGTTCATAACTTGTAGCCCTCCCCTGGGGGACTTCGGGGGATTAAGTCATCCTAAAAGAAATGTTTATCATTTTTTAGACAATGTTGAACCAAATGGCCATCTCAAAGTTTTGATAAGTTAACTTTGGGAAAAAAATAAGCATGGGAGGGGGCCTAGTTGCTCTTCATTTTTTTTGGTCGCTTAAAAAGGGCACTATAACTTGTAATTTACGCTCCAGTGAGTCCTCTCACGATATTTTAGGACCACTGGGTCGATACGATCACCCCTGGGGAAAAAAAAACAACAAATAAACGCGAATCCGTGATTCTGGTACAAAATGCAAAATTCCACATTTTTGTAGATAGGAGCTTGAAACCTGTACAGTAGGGTTCTCTGATAAGCTGAATATGATGATGTGATTTTCATTAAGGTTCTATAACTTTTAGGGGTCTTTCCCCCTTTTTTCAAAATCAGCCAAATTTTCTCAGGCTCGTAACTTTTGATGGGTAGTACTAAACTTGATGAAAGTTATATATTTAAAATCAGCATTGAAATCTGATTCCTTTGATGTGTCTATTGGTATCAAAATCCCGTTTTCTAGAGTTTTCGTTACCATTGAGCCGGGTCGCTCCTTACTTAAAGTTCGTTACCACGAACTGTTTGATGAATTGCTCGGCAATCAAATTACATCTCTGGTGACCAATGGTCTTCAGACCATTTGTGCAAACTCCTTTCTGAATTTAGATAAAATTTGTTATGAATGATATTTATTATTTTAGGCTTTCTGACCACACATATGCCAAAGAAGAACCTGAAATAAGCCAAGCTTATAAGGAACTTGAGGATGTCAAATTGAAAGCCAAAGCTCAAAAAGGTAAAGGTCAAGACGAATAGTTTTTTTTCTGCCTATTAAGCTTTCCAGATTTTCTGATTTTGTAGTTTCTGGTCACTGAAGTAGATTTCTAGACTAAAATAAGTGTGACAGTAAAAAAGAAACAAAAAAAAACTTGAGAAATTTTTCATCATTTCAAAAGGCTTTTGTGAATATTCTTATTATGTCTGTGGATAAACTGCACCATTGCTCAAGAGACATTTCCCAAGGCAGGTTGTCTGAATCAAGAATCTTTGAAGTAAGAACTTAATATTTAGAACTTAGAAAAGAGAATCACAACATATCTCAATATGCTTAGTTCTGCCCATTGGAACATTAAATTATCTCTGTGGATTGTCACACAGAGTCTAGTGGTATAAGGTTTTTGTTCAAAGGCAGTTAAAGAATGCGAAAAATTTTTTTTGACTAGGCTCTCATTTTGATAATTCAAACTACTTTAGATTTTCGGAATGTAATACCCCTGACCTTTCAAATTATATTTTATATCATAAGTTGCCAGCTCGAAAAGACAGCAAGTCAAACTAATTATTTTAAGTCAGAATACCTTTTAATTTGAAATTATATTCGAATACCCTATTTTTCATTTCTTGCTGTAGGCTAAGGTCAAAAATTAATATAAAAAAAAAAACTGCGCTTGAAAAGGTCCATTTTGGGTTGCTATTTTCCAATTTTCAGGGGAAGCATGTCTACAAAAGACACAAGGGCATGACATGTTCAGCTCTGTGTAGATGGTGTAACTTATAATGCTTAAACTGTTCCTTAAAGACTTGGTGGTTTCCCTGCATGCTGAAAAATTAGACAGTTCTCACAGTTGCCAACATTTGGTTCAAGTGGTACATGTCTTTTCTTTGGCTTGTAAAGGATGCTTTCTTTGAATTCCCATGCTTTATGTTTAGATATGAGTGCTTTGAAATTTTTCTAGGGACATTAAAAACGCACTATATAAGGATCACTTAATATTAATCAACATAAGTAAGTACTTGATCTAATATTTGGTTGTTGGGATTTTGACTTGCGACACTGTGTGAAACACTCGGCAGTTTCACATATTTTTAGCTATTCTGTTAAAAAAAATCCTTAAATCATTTTTTTTTTCTTACAAAAATTAAATGGTTGCAAAAATGACCAGCCACTTGATTATAATTTCGTTGGAGCTGCTTCCAAAACGGTTGACATTTTAGTTAGTTTTGCCCATCTTTTTTTGGCAGCTATGTCTCAATTTTTGCAAATGAATTTGAATACAGATATTATTTATTTTGATTAAAAAAAAGTCTTTATGGTGAAACTGAAACACCAAGGCCAATTAGATATTTATTCCCAAGCCTCTAGTCCAAGTTATTTTAAAAGGGAAATTGCAGAGATATACAGAGAAACAGTTGTCACTAATGGGCCCCAATGTCAAGCCAAGTTTACTAAAAAGACTTGCAGATGGTTTTGGCTATCCGCAGAAATAGATGCTGTTGTAGATGGTATGAATTTTGTGAAAATAATTGCAAGCAAGGGCGACTAAAGTAGCTGATTTATTTATTTTTTTTTCTCACAGTTAGTATTGAGTGCAATTGAAAGGAAGGCTTTACTGTAGTGTAACTCACACAGGCCTGGCCATCCTCCAGAAGAATTTTTTTTAGCTTAAGGAGCTTGAAAGCACTTACTTAACCCCATGACAATAAAGGCCAATATATCAGATTTTGGCGTGTTAGTATCTGCTACAATAGAGGATACTGCCAATGTGAGCCCCTTGACTTCTAGGAAGACAGTCCAAGATAACCTCAGACTGTGGTGTTAAGGATTTATCAGACAAAAATAGCTGTCCTTATGTTTTATAATAAGGCTGAAAAGTTGCTAACTTTTGACTGCAAATTGTGGTTTTAATGCTTAGAAAGGAGGGAAACTGATAAATAAGCGTCAGATCCCACGTCTTGAACCTGTGTAGCTCACAAGCTCCTTAATAGAGACAATTCGGCATTTGCTAGTAAATTCTTTGAAGAAAGCAGAGGTCTTTCAAGGCACAGTATTAGAAATACAATCGATAAATTCGATATACCTGATGCAGTAAAAGATGTTCTCCAGGCCAATAAGATCCCTCAAAAGGAAGAAAGGAACCTATTTTGTAAAGATGCTAGAATACTTCAAACCTATAATGTTATCTTAAGTATTGATTGGGACATTTTTGACTGCTTGTCATGGTCTTAATTCGGTTTATTGGGATGGCCAAGAAGGGACAACGGATAAAAAGATTTGAAGGGGGTATCAATTAGATTTGGATAAAGATGAAGTGATTTGTAATGTTAGAAAATTTGAAGAAGGTCAACGGACATCCTTGAAGAAGAAGAAATTTATTGCTTATTTGACTGGTGGAGAGTAAAATTGATGAATATTCTTCCAATTGGCAGAAGAAGTTATCCGTCTTTAAAAGTTTATGTGACAGAAATTCCCCTTAAATTTTGTTAATGTCTATGAGAAAGGCCTCAGTTAACTTGAGCTAGTAAGCTCTTGACTGTATATGGATTTGCCTTCTACCCTTGGGCTTCTACGATAAAGTAGTTTGAAGTAATAGAGATGCCATGGGATTGCTTTGATTATCCCATTCTATGATTACCTAATGCGGTTTGGCGTTGAAAAGATTTCGAAGTCGGTTTGGGTCATTGATTAGGCAAACTTGTGTAACACAAGACCAAAATATTTAAAATTAGTGTGGGAGTGTATGACAAAACAAGTATGAGAAATAATTGTGAAAGTAGTTGGTGTCTGCAATAGAAAAGCAGGCGTTTGATTTGGGGTAGATAGCTAGAATATTTGTAAATCCATGTGGCTGATATCTTAGATCTGGAAGGAGGGAGCTTTTGGTTCTATATGAGACGTTTCACTTGCAACTATGCAAATTTGACGATAAGAAAAATTATTTCATTACAATTTCTCAAATAATCAATCTAAGGTAGCAAATTTGTAAGTTTTTATATATTTTAAAGTATCAGAATAGAAGGTATCATGCTAGACCCATCTAAAATAGGATCCATGTCCCCCCTCTCCCCCTATTCACTCTGTGCTTACGTTTGTCTTTTAGATAATGTTGCTCTAAGCTCAGGCTTCCTTTTGGATTAGATATTTTAGGCTCAAGTTGCTTGAGTTGCTTTTAGGTTAAAATTGTATTTCAGGCCAAGAAACAAATTTTCGAAATTCAGCAATAAACGGGATGATTTCTGAACCGTGCATGGCTTTTGTAACCCCTTTCCTCAAGTGTTTCTGAAAGGGCATCCTTGTTTCGAAGTTTAGGGGAACTTGAAAGTATTCAATTCATATATATCTATTGGCGTTAAATATGTCTTGAATTCCTTTAATTCCTAAAAATTTTTATTATTTTAGAAAAGCTAAAACTTGCTGCTGAAGAGAAGCCCAAAATCTATAACTTTGATCGAGTTGGCAGAAATTGTAAATGGCTTCAAGATATTCTTTTGCTAACAGTTCTGAAGATGAAGCATTTAGTGACTCAGAAGAAATAGAATATATGAAAGAATGTCAACAAATCCGTGATTTTCACAAGAAAAATTTTGTCACGAATCCAGAAGTATGTTGCTTTTTTTTCTATTTCCTGTGTAGATATAGACATATTTTTATGGATTCTGAGGTGTTTTAGTTTTGATGGTGACTTTTTATCATCTTAGACACCAAGACTACCAAGACTTGGGACCTGCATATGTAATTTTTATAAATTGATAGAAAATGTAAAATACTTGGAAACGCATCCATATTACAAGTACAAAAGAAAAGGAATTAGAGAAGATTTTGATATGGTAAAAAAAATAAGGCCGAAGGTCCTGGCTGAAGGATAAATGAGTTTTTGAGACAGGATAAATACGAAGTTAGAAATAAGGCTTAGCAAATTATGAATCCCAATTTTGAAGAGCAAGTACCTTGTGACTTTGGAAAACTGTAATTAACCCCTATTTAAGAAAGGTCATAAGAGTAAATCTAGTAATTATAGAGAAACTTGCTTGATTTCAGTAGAAGTAAAATTGTTTAACATGATGCTACTTAGGCCCTGAAATGGTGTAGACGAAGTTTTAAGGAGAATAGATTTGCTTTTTGAAAGGTAGAGGTCACGTTTACCAGATTTTCGGTTTTATGCCAGCATTAAAGACTGAACAGAATTTGGTCTAGCAGAGAGAAAAGATTAAGTAAAGGTCTTATCCTTGATAGTAGATAACTCTTAGAAAGCTCTTATGTATGAAAGTCATCTTGCTGTGGTTAAGGTAGGAAGCGAGGCTCTTAGTTGGTTAGTTTGCAGTTAGAAATTGAGCAGGGCTATGCTTTGTCCCCAGTTAGAGAGTTGTGAGAATGAGAATTAGAGAGAGAAGATGGTATTATTATAAAAGTGAATATCACTCTCTAACCCCAGTTAGAGTTGTGAGAATGCTATAGTTGAGAGAGAAAATGGTATTATTATGAAAGTGAATATCATAGTTCTAGAATATACAGATAATTTTAGTGTCTTAATTAAAGGTTTGGCTAAAATAAATATATTTTGGAGGTTCAAGAGTTGAAGGTGTAAGAATAGGTTTCAAAATTTTATCATTATTGCGTTGTTTAACGTATTTTAAATGTGGATGAAGATGTGAAGCTATTGTACCGAGAAAACTGACCAAAAGAATAGCTTTACTTACCTAAGTAGCATTATTAGCGATACACTAATGAGGTTGTCAAATTGTGGTCATTTGATACACCTAAAATTATGACAGGCTGGATTGTATTTCTCTAATAGTCTATAATTAGCAAATCGAAAATATGTTTTATTGACTTGTGTTACTATTAAACAGTGTTCTTGGCATGTTCTTAATGTTGTTATGATACAACTTGACAAATTAAGGGCTTGCTGGAAGCATGAATTATGCTTTTTTTTGTATCTGGTGAAAAAAACGTGTCTCTCTAGTCGCCTGTGATTCCAGGGGACTTGTCAGAGATGTGCCAATCCAAAAAGACGGTAGTCCGCCTGAGACTCTAAGCGGGCAAGCCTATTAGACTTAGGTCACTTGTTCACCTTTGAATCCAAGCAAATTCAGTCCCCCCGTTTTATATACAAGTCCAGTTGACATTGTCCGTCACAAGTCAACCCAAAAATCTTGATCATCACTAGTTCTATGATTATTTATCTTAGTTCTGCCCTAGGATGGATGGATGAACGATAGACTATCTATCAACAAGTGAAAATGACATGTATTTTTATACAATCCTGAAAAAGGCTTATGCCAGCTTTGCCATTTCCTCTTATTTGGACATTTCCTCTTCGTTTCCACTTGCCCAGTGTGACGGATTAGTCCTTCTGATGTCCCCTGATGACTTGTTGCCTTTTTACTGTTTTCATTTGGATTTAAGTAATAATACGAGGATTTGCCATCATTACATGCACAGTTTTTACAGTTTAAGTGAAGAAACACCTTTTATAGCTTGTTCGTGTGTAGATTAGCCATAGATAAGATAATAATGATAGACAAGATGAGATAATAATTAATATGTATATAAGATCTGTATACAGAACTATGGGTTTACTCTTCCAGTTTTGGAGTTAGATATTTAACGCTGCTCCTACTCGTATTCAGTTTCATTTTCATAAATGATAAATGCTGTGGTTCTCATATGATTCGCTGGGCTCTTTTAGAATTCTGATCTGGGTTTATTATGATAATACGATAATCCCTGATCAAATAACACAACAATGGGTAGTTTATTGGCATATGATAACAGTTACGGACTGACCACAAAGAGTAACTTTGAAATGATACCAACAAATCCAGAAGTGGCACAATTACCCAAAATGTTGCACTAACCTTCACCGATGCTGACTCCAGGGTAATTCTGGTAAATTATCTACCATTTTCTTTTTTTTGCAAAAGTTTCTGAGAAAGGAAAAAACAGGTCTAAAAGGTGAATACCACTACCCTTTAAATAAACCAAATAGTGACTGTATGGTCCATATTCTCTTTGTGTCAACGCCATTCATACTTAAGGGGGAGTCTCTTTCAGCAGGTTAATGACAATCTGCTTCAGGTTCAAAGTCACCTAATTAAATCGTTGTCTTTGGTAATATTATTATTCATCTTAAGCATGGAGACGTTTTCGTAACGTTTGATGTTTATTTATTTTCTGATCAATGGTTTTGTTTATCATTCATTTATAGTTTTTTAGGTTTCTGTAAATTGCTTACTATTGAGGGGAATTGATATTGTCGTTAATTTTTTCTTCTCTTATTTCCCACTTGTTTATGCTTTGGCGAGGAAGGGGGGGGGGAGTGGAAGTAGTAATCGAGGATCTGATCAAATTTCATTGAGGAACTATATCTAGTTCAGAATTGCTATAAAATTTCAAACAGAATGAAAAAAAGACACGTCTTGTGCTGGTTGGATATTTGAGACTAGGAGGAATTTAAAAATTTTTACGGTCATTTTTGGAACGTGGGGCCGAAGCTTCATTAAAATAACTATTACCCGCAGTTTGTTTCCCTTAAACGCGCCTCTTATGCTTTGTTGGCGGAATAGATAAGATTTATTTTACTTTGAGTACTATTATATCACGACCACTTCCTAATTCATTTCTTTATTTACAGTATTATTCGAGATATAAACATTATGGGGCTGGAGTTTTATCAACGCACGACCGTTATATTGAAGTACAAGATGAGATTGAGTCCCGAGTGCTACCTATGGAAATGGCAGTATTAGCTGCAACAAAGTCAGAAAAAACGTCAAGAAAACAACAGCTTTTTCCTAGACAAGTGGTATGTAAATTTATATAAGCAGCTTCATATTTGAAGTTGTGCATTTATGTTTTAGAAGAAGTTGTTTGAAGCAGTACATTTATGTTTTCGGAAGAACTTGTGCGAAATCAGTAAGGCATTTAAAATGAGCAGTAAATGGTTTGATGAGGGTTATCAATCTTGGGATCTGAGTCACTTTTAGATTCGACGCGCCCACTTGGGGATTCTTGATTGGTAGAGAATAGTTAAAACCGTTTTTTTTGGCTTTGTAAGTGGGAGCCGAAAACAGTATCAAGGCTGAAAAATGGCCTCTGATCAAACATGTACGCAAACTTTTTATTTGGAGGAGGGCTAAAGAAATAAAAAAAAGGGTGACATGTCTGAAACATGTTGGAAAATCATGGGAGATTCATAAAAATGTTGACACTTTGGCCGTTGGGGGTGAGGACACCAAAGGCTTCTTTCTCTTGTGCATGCTGGCTTTACTTTGGTCTAAATGAAACAACAATATTTCATAAATGGGCTCTAGGTGTTAAAGTCATTTAAAATTGTCAGACGAAAATAACGATTTTATGTAAAGCTTCTATTGGCAATTTGGATGCAAGAATAAAGAAAAGCCATCCTCTAGGCCCATCACATTTCTCTAGAGATTGCTGAACCTCTAGATAGCCCCCCCCCCTCTCTCTCTCTCACTTTTCGCCTCTCCTCTCTTGCTCAACCTTTCTCCTTGTCCCTCCGCTTCCGTTCTACCTCCTTCCTCTCTCTTCCTCTCTCCCCCTCTCGTCCCATTTTCTCTAACTCCTCTCCTATTTCTCTCTCTAGTTTTGTGATTTCTTCTGAGACCTTTCTCTCTTTTCAGGCTCCAGTTAGAGAGGCGAAATCATCAGAAGGTTTCTCAAAAAGTAGCCATGTATCCAGTAAAAACTTTGCTAGCATCATATCATCAAGTTTAGAAAAGAAATCATCCTCTCTATCTTCCGATTTAATGCAGAAAAAACGAGGAAGACAGCGAAAAGATGTCAATGATGATATTGAATCACTTACCTTCCTTCGGTATTATGATTATGTTTTATTTCTTTTTCTTAATAGGTAACGATAAAAAAAAGACATAATAAAATGGGTATAAGATGGCCTTAGAGTTGCTTGAAAAATTGTCCAGCTCTTGACCAACATTTTTTCAAGGTGTTTGGTCCCACTTTGTTTCTTCAAAAAAGAAATCTGACTTCTTTTCCACTAATGGTAAAAGTAGTAGTCCCACCGTTTGGCGTAATTTTAGGATTTATGTAATGAGGATTCGAATCAAAAACTTAGACTCTATTTCCAAAAGCCATTGCTCTATGCCATCTATCCTGCCCATTGTTGTTGCCTAAGTTTTAAAAACATCTATATTTTAGATATCCCAGTATTAGTTCCATCAAAATATTTATTGTCATTTAGTTTGCTTTGAGGTGGGATAAAATTTTTTTTTTTTTAATAAAACCACTGTCGGTGAATAAATCATAGCAAGTGGAGCCATGTATGATTATTTTGAAGTAGGAAATTTTTTATGCTAAATGTCGTGTCATCTCGTAGGACCTTATTACATTAAGAATATGTTCATTTAAATGGTGTAAGATGTTGAGGGGGAAAAATATCTTGGGTTAAAAGACAAAGAGTTTAGGGGCACCAATTTACGAAAGTATAGGGGGGCGGGTATGAATTAAAAAAATGTAAATACAAAAAATGCATTTTAAACTCTAGGGGGACGGCAATTTTTATTCATTTTCTACAATAAAATACTAGAAAAAGGGTGATTTTTAAGATGTAAAGTGGGAACATTTGCTAGGTTATTTTGTTTGGACATGTTTTACAGATGAACTAACACTATCTACATAGAATTGTTGTATTGAATGGCCCTTAAGTTGGCAAAACGCCCAGTTGTATTGAATGTTGTCGGAATGAGACTTCAAAAAACAATTAAATTTTATTTGGGATCTCTTTGGAGTGGGCTGAAGTGGAAGCTGTTAATGGGTCGGAATGGTAAAGAAGGTTTTACCAAAATATTGTATTAGATTTTAAAGATCAATTATTAATCGTAATTAATTGTTGTCTTAATTGTTAGACCATATTAGACATTAAATTTTTATCATGTGCAAGTTCAAAATTGCTGAGAAAAAATTTTTCTTGGCTAGAGGACAAATTATACTTAAGGTAAGGATAGATGCTTGAGTTTAGACACTGTGAATTAGAAAATTCTGGTGAAATTGATGTTTTTTTTTTCGTGGACCAGCATTTTTCTAAGTGAAATAACGGCTGTTGTAAAAGTAGAGACCGCATTTGGTTGGTGTTTTGAAAATCGTGCTAATTTATGCCCAAAACAGAAACGAATTAATGGAAGAATGCAACAACCTGCATAAATCCTCGTCCATAGAAGAAGCTATTCCCATCAGACAATTTCTAAGCAATGTGTCTGCTTAAAGGCTGATGTAAATTGAGCGTGATACCGTGCAAGGAGTTGGGATGAGAGTAAAGCAAGTGTTTTAATATTTTGAGGGTCGATCCAAAATTTGAACTAAACATCAATTCATCAAGTCTTTAAATTAACACCTTGTTCAGTTTTTTAGTTAGTCAATAAGGTTTTTGTTGTAGAGTTTTCTGTATAAATAGAAAATGTTTCTTTTGTCTAGGATTTTTCTATAAAAATAGAGAAATCGCGAATAAGACCTTTCCTACCACTCTGTATTAGTTTGTGTTCCGTGTAAGCTTTCAGACAATTTTAGGAATATATATCGTTCTTTTATTGTTCCACTGGCATAATGATTTTGAAGGGTGCTCATCAAAGCATTTTTTCTCAAAAATTTATTTTTAATTGTTTATTTTTTTGCTTTTAGGCGTAAGATTTGGAGCGCACATGTAGTAAAAGACACCAAGAAAGCACAAAAAGCGATATTGAGCATCAGAAAAGACAACTTGACTGTTTTAAGACGACTTGCTGTGGGATGCTCAAGGATCGTTCGACAAAAAGCTTTACAGGTAAGGACAGGAAATATTCCTTTTTATATATCTCCGTCAAGCGGTAGGGGCTTATTCCCCTCAACCATCGTCTTCACAAAAATTTTGAAGATAATACCTGAGAAGTTGCCAGAATTTAGGACTTTTGTTTAGAAACGTACCATTTTGTGTGAAATCCCACCCCCTTTTTCGCCCTAGAGGTCAGTTTTTGTGTTTAAAAGTCCATACAAACAACATCAAATGTAATGTTGTATTTGAAGAATTTTTTTTTAGTTTGCTTGGTTAGGTATATTGTAAAATATGGTAACTATAGCAAAGTGTAAAATTTTTGTTGAAAAATTGAAAAATTGGTATACGTACGAGCTTATTTGTAGCACATTTTTGGGACTTCGCTGATCAGCCCAGCTGGATGTAAACAGCTATAAAGGTAAACTCTTTTTTTTTTGTACCAAGTTGAATAAGAACCATAATCAGCAAGAGATGGAAATCTGCCCATGTTATACCTTCCCTAAGGCCAGATGGTGTTCCAACGAGCGTGGGCTCCTGTAGGCCTATTAACCTCCTCTCCTGCGTTGGCAAAGTCTATGAGAGCGTCTCCAATAAAACATTCCAACAGTTCATGGAATCAAATGACATTCAAGGCGATCCCCAATATGAATTCTTGAGGAAACACTCGACATTAGATTGCCTAGTGGCCCAACATCAGGAGTGGATTGAACTTCTGGTAATGGGGTACGGCATTAGACTATTTTCATTTGACATTGCCAAAGGTTTCGACAGAGTATAGAACCGTGGCTGCTAAAGAAACACTATGCGTACGGTGATCGTGGATGCCTGTTAAAAGTAATTAAGTGCTTTCTTTCAGATCGTTCACTGTGGGTTGTCCTCGATGGGTCTATTTCCCGAGAATATTCAGTGAAAGCAGGGGTTCCCCAGGCCAGTGTCTTGGGACCTACACTCTTCCTTATCTACATAAATGACATAAGAGACAACCTTGCAAGCCCTCAACGTCACTTTGCCGACGATACCACGACACACTCAGCCATCCCAAAACACGACGACCCAACACAAGTCTCCCTTCCTTGCAGATGAATCTTTATAAAATCAAAAAGTGGTCTGATACATGGATGATCAACTTTAAATGCATTGAAAACAAAGGAGCTTCTTACTACCTGATCAAAGGTGCTGCGTGAACACCCCAGTTTCATTTTCAAAAATGAAACTGTAAAATGAGTCGACGAGCTTCGTCTACTGGGGATTCATTTCTCCACCGATCTCTCTTGGAATAACCACCTTGATTGGGTGAGAACCTCCTGTGCAAGAAAGCTTGGAATCACTCTTCGCTACAAAAACCTTCTTCCATCCAGCTTGATTATCCCACTTTACAAGTCCTGTATCAGACCCACAGCTGGATATGGATTCCCGCTATTTGCTGATACTCAAAAAACGCTGTTAGCACCACTCCAAAAGATCCAGGATAGGGCAAACAGGGTGGGCTGCGCCTCTAAAAATGACTCGCTCCAGTCTCTAAATGAAGGTTTGATGTAGCTTCGATGGCTGTTTTCTACAAGTACATGAATTCGCCTCCCTCAAATGAACTCTCACATTGTCATCCATTTTGTCCAACCGACAAGGCAGATGCGGTGGCCCGCTGCTCGGTCCAATTATCTAAGGGAGTACACGCCAAGAACCGAGTACTTGAGGAAGAGCTTCATCCGGCATCGCACTTCTATCTGGAACGATCTGCCTGTGGAAGTTATTCCTCCAAATCCCTCTGTTGACTCTTTCAAAAGCAGTTTCAAAAGACATTTAAAACCTCAAGGTTTCAAAACGAGGTAATTGAATAGTGGCATATCAGATACCTTCAAGTAACTGGCGCCGTGAATATAGGAATAAATAAATAAAAAAGCGAAAGTCTGATCAATTTTAGCTTGAAAAAGTAAACTGTTTATTAGGGATTGTGCTCGCTATTATAATATGGAGAGCAACTTTTAATGCAATCAAAATGTATAGGATGTATTTGGTTAAGATCATATTCACACTTGTCGAATCCTTGGGGGGGGGGGGTCCGAAAAAGTGCACTGTCAGCAGAAGATTTCTAGGAGGGGACGAGGATTCTAAGTTTTGGGAGGATCTCCCTTACCTTACACTCCCTTTCGTGGATGCAGATGTGGCTGAAATGTCAAGGGCCATCTAGACTTTCTTACTTAAGAAAACTTAGACATCTTTAATATTTGTTGAGCAGTAAAATCTTTTTGTTAATGATATTGATGCAACAAGGAATAAGATTTACCGCTATCGATAATAATAAGTAAATAAATATCCCCGAGCAAGAAGAGCTCAAGCCTAAAATTAAAAAAAAGAGGTTTATAATTAAAACTGGAGATGTCTTGGCACCATGGTAAAAATTACATATTTAACCCTAAAAGCAATGCTGTTAAAATATAAATAATAAAATTAAATAAGATTTTCAAAAACATAACAGAATGCAATCCTATAATCTGATGAAAAAATAGGAATGACAATAATGAAAACATTCTCATATCTGTCAGGTTCGGTGTTGTTATCGGCAAGGGCTAAATCAAAATCAATCTCTTTTTCTGTAATTTTGTGTATGCTTGAAGTGTAATTCTGTGGGTACTCATTAGCAGCTGAGTACTGTGATGTCTAAGCCATGTTTGAGCCATGTATTTTGACGTAGAAGTTAGATTAGTTTTGGTTAGTGACTCTGTATTGAATAAGTATAAAAATAAGCATTCAGGTTTTGGGTAAATACTAAAAGTTGACGTCCAAAGTCTTGATTCAAAATAATTATTCAGTATTAATTTTGAGGAGGAAATGAAGGAGCAATATTTGTAATTTTAAATTCAGCTGACCCGTTCCGGCGAAAAAATACTTAAAATTGACGTCTAAAGTCTTGATTCAAAAAAATTCTTCAATATTAATTTTAAGGAGGAGATGAAGGAGTAATATTTGCATTTTTAAATTAAGTAGGCCCGTTCCACCAAGGGAATGGCCCGTTCCGCCGAAAAAATACTAAAATTTAACGTCTAAAGTCTTAATTCAAAATAATTATTCAGTATTAATTTTGAGGAGAAGATGAATGAGCAATATTTGTAATATTAAATTCAGCTGTCCAGTGCCTCAATAGGAATGGTACGTTCCGTTGAAAAAATACTTAAAGTTTACGTATAAATTCTTGATTCAAAATAATTATTCAATAGTAATTTTGAGGAGGAAATGAAGGAGCAATATTTATATGTTTAAATTAAGCTGGCCCGTTCCGCCTGAGGAATGGCCCGTTCCACCAAGGTAATGGCCCGTTCCGCCGAAAAAATACTAAAAGTTGACGTCTAAAGTCTTGATTCAAAATAATTCTTCAGTATTAATTTTGAGGAGAAGATGAAGGAGCAATATTTGTAAGTTTAAATTCAGCTGGCCCGTCCCGGCGAAAAATACTAAAAGTTAACGTCTAAAGTCTTGATTCAAAATAATTATTCAATATTAATTTTGAGGAGGAGATGAAGGAGTAATATTTGTAAGTTTAAATTCAGTTGACCAGTTCCGCCAAGGGAATGGCCCGTTCCGCCGAAAAAATACTAAAAGTTGACGTCTAAAGTCTTGATTCAAAATAATTCTTCAATATTAATTTTAAGGAGGAGATGAAGGAGCAATATTTGTAAGTTTAAATTCAGCTGCCCAGTTCCGCCAAAGGAATGGCCCGTTCCGCTGAAAAAATACTTAAAATTGACGTCCAAAGTCTTTATTCAAAATAATTATTCAATATTAATATTGAGGAGGAAATGAAGGAGCAATATTTACATGTTTAAATTCAGCTGACCCGTTCCGCCTAAGGAATGGCCCGTTCCGCCAAAGGAATGGCCCGTTGCGCCGAAAAAATACTAAAAGTTAACGTTTAAAGTTTTGATTCAAAATCATTCTTCAGTATTAATTTTGAGGTGGAGATGAAGTAGTAAT
This sequence comes from Artemia sp. Qi Xiang Cuo, assembly GCF_049724085.1. Classification (NCBI taxonomy): domain Eukaryota; kingdom Metazoa; phylum Arthropoda; class Branchiopoda; order Anostraca; family Artemiidae; genus Artemia; species Artemia sp. Qi Xiang Cuo. The sequence goes on from NC_142813.1 coordinate 30,898,420, forward strand.
ATTTGTATTTTTAAATTAAGCTGGCCCGTTTCGCCAAAGGAATGGCCCATTCCGCCGAAAAAATTCTAAAAGTTAACGTCTAAAGTCTTGATTCAAAACAATTCTTCAGTATTAATTTTGAGGAGGAGATGAAGGATTCCATTGCCGGTAAACGCCAAGGCTGAGACTTCACGCTGTCATTTCTGAATCTCCTGATCCTCCAACACACCCATTACTAATTTCGCCACATTTCACACTTCCAGTCCTATTCCCTTCCCTTCGTTCCAAACTCCTCATAACCCACAACTATTTAAAAATTGGTCACACCTGGGAAGCCCATGAATTTTTCCTACTATCCTGCAACGCCTCCAGATACGCTGCATTTACTAACCTATTATTCGGTAAACCAATCACCTTTTCCCATCCTATCATTCTAACCCGTCTTTTTACCCTCAATGGAAACAATCCTAGATCACCCTTTAAGACTAAACTATTAAATTTCCCACTTGGCTCTAAAAGTCTCCTGAAATGTCCTAAGTATATTCTCTCTATCTTTTCCCCTTTTTCAAACCCACAAACTTCCCCATATATCTGACGGTAATTAAGTAATGATGAAACAAGAAAATCAAAATATTAGAATACTAAAATAATTGTGTTCGCTAGTGTTATTCATCGTCAGGTTTCGCAAACGAAATAAATAAAATCAAACCTACAATGAACATTTTCTAAGTCAGCTAAATGACGGAATTAAAAATGGAAAAATATTCAAAGTGCAAAAACTTAAATCTGGCTAAATAAAAGTTAATAAGGGGCATACGAAGACGAAGGGACGCTCATGCTCGTGATTTCAAGAATATCGAGATTTCTCTAGCCCCCACCCCAAATTCTTTTTTTTTTTTAATTTGCTTATTTTTCGAAACTGTCTCTCCGTGTATATTCCGCATGCATGCCTGGTCGTATTCACGAATTTTTATCTTAATCGGAACATAATCCAAAGAGGCATCAGCTTATGTCAGCAAAAATTGCCTCAGTATAAAATACATTACAGCGAAATTTGTTAGATGCATTACCCATTACCCTTTGTTGATGCATTGAGGAAAGGGAGCTTTGTTTACTAGGCAAAAAAAGCTACGAAAAATTTAATACATGTTAACAATATGATTAACGCTTGAAATACGAATGTTTGAAATACGGTCAGTCAGCCGGGCACCCAGAAAAATCCGCAAGCAATTTCTCGGGAAAACATCTAGCAAATCTTCATCCGGTTTTTGGAGTGCCCATGTTTCAGAGCCATGTTTTACCAATGTCATCACTGGAGCTTCCAATATTCTAATCTTGGTTTGCAGACTTATCTTCCTATTCTTTCAAACGTTTTTTAACTGTGAAAAAACACCCTGAGTCTTGGCTATTCTACTTTTAACATCGTCACTGCTCCCACCGTCTTTACTAATAATACTACCGAGGTACGGGAAGCTTTGGAGCTCTGATACTACCCAACTGAACTTTTTGCCACTCAAGTTGCAATGTCAGTTAAGTCGAGATCAATATATAAGAAGTAGAGATATAAGATATAACTTGATATATTTGATTGAGATGTTAAGTTCGTTTCAATGTCGTTAAGATGAGTTTGACTGAGTTGCCTTAATGCAGGTTTGTCTTTTGAATTTGAACGATTTTAAAGCAAGATTTAGAGGCAAGTGCGTGATGTATGGATTCTCGCTTCTTATGGAGTGCAAAAGCAGTCATTCCAAAATTGGTCAATGTCCCTCAGCCCATAAAAACAAATTCGTCTTTTGGTGAGAAAATTTAAGGTTTATCCATTTCAAAAGGCCACGAAAGTACCGTTGGAAACTACAAGTGAGCAGAGGATCTATTAGGTTGTGTCTTTGTTTTTCTGGCAAAGTTGGGCAAGTGCTATGTCAGTGTAATCAGCCTTTCGATTAACATGTTTGACTTGTCCGTAAAAAAAAGAAGCTTCAAACGCCCCTAATTCATCTTTTGAGCCTTATTTGAACTGCCCAAAAAATCTAGTTCAAGCGCCTAAAATGCTTTAGTCTTTATACAAGGAAGCCTGAAAGCAGACTGAGTCTACGCTTGAAACAGCGAGTGTGTCTTTTAGCGATTTATATAGCACACTTAGGCAAAAAAATGTCTGTAAAATCGTCGTGTCTTAAAAAGCCTCATTGGAGACTTCCGCTGCCAGAAAAATTTCTAACAAGTTAAGAAAAACTAACTTCCGTTTCAAATTATCCATATAAGTTGTTTTAGTTTCGCTACAGTGTGAATTAACTTCTTAATTGAAATTACTGTTCTGCCGCGTCCAAATCGCTGCACACAAATTAGATTACCCAATCTTGGATAGTTCAAGTAATAGTTTTATCTGAATACAAAAGAATTTAGATTTGCTTATAGTATTTACTAAGACTGGTTTTATGCTATATTGCTAATAACAAGTTTTAGAATTCTAAAATCTTTCCAGTCTGAGAAGGCAATGAAAGAAACAACTTCTAGATGTAAGCGTATATCCAAGGAGATACAATCATTTTGGAGACGAACTGACAAAGTTGAAAAACCCAAAGAAAACAGGCAGAGTTAGAAGCTAGAGAACAGCGACGATTGGACCTTGAATTGATGGAAGCAAAACGACAACGAAGGAAATTAAATTTCCTCATAACACAGACTGAGCTCTATGGTCATTTTGTGTCTAGAAAGCTAGGAGGAGCAGATCCGAGTGAGGAGGGAAATATCCTTGGTCGACTTGAGGAAGAAAAGATTCCACGGATTCAGGAAATAGACTATTATGATAGGTATACTTTATTATTGTAAATTATTGTATTTAAACTAAGAGGTCATCGTTTCATTATATAAGCTTATTTTCAAAAGTCCCAAGGGATTTTTTATGTGTTCTAAATGTGTATTTATGAAAAAAAGAAAAACGATCAGTCAATGGTACATTGCACTTTAGCCTGTCATAATATGCAAGGACTTTTATAGAGAACTAAACAAGAAAAGGTCTGAGAAGGGAAAGTGAGTCCAGTATGGTAGGTCTGGCAGCACATCCAATTATGTTTTGACAGGTGATGACCATTCTTTTTTGAACAAAACGTTCAGATCAGACGACACTTTAAGTCTCCCAGCTTCTCCTATTGAGAGAGCCTCTTCTATTTTCAGCAGATTGCTTAAAAATGACAAAACCTTCTTGAGTAAAATAGACAATGTGTTACTGACCAGAGTTTGTGCTCAATATAAATAATTACGTCCCGTCCCTTAAAAATTAACAGAATTCGTCATGACATATCCGACCTGTATGTGTAAATACGTCCCTTAAAAATTAACAGAATTCGTCATGACATGTCCGACCTGTGTGTACATGTCCGAACTGTATAGTATGGTTGAGTTAGTTCTGGATAAGACATGTTCCAGTTTTCTAAGTTTATGGATCTCTCAGAAATGAATCTAAGGGGCCATTTGCATCCCTAGGAAGTATTTTTAAGCATATGTCATCACTCCTTCCAACTTATAACCTATAGTATCGTACAAAAAAAGGTGAGCTTCCTCTTACTAATTGTAAAGAAAAAAATCTTCTAAATAAAGCGAGCACAGTTGGAAAATTGACATTCTTTGGTATCTCGTAGGGAAGCTTCTCCCTGAACCTTCTAAAATTCAATCCCTTGCCTTGTTACAATCCATTTCAGTCCCTTGAAAGGAATATGTGTTTGCCTATTCTTTTTTCTTCTTCTTTTATTTACAGAACGTGGAATTGTTTTGTTTTCTTATTTTCTGCTCTTTAACTTTTTGCTTATCCCTTGTTCAGGGTTTAAAAAAAAAATTATGGAGTAATCAAGAATTGAGTATGTCAATGTGTGCTTTGTCGAATTGGTATCAGTTTTCGAAGACTAAGAAGATTTATTCCTATCTTTTAGCTGAAGCGTCCCTCCATCTCTTTATTTGTACCCTCACCCTCCAGGTGGGAAGTCAAGCGAACTCCTTCCTCATTTATGGTTCTAGGCGTTTACCCCCCCCCCCCCGAATTTTAGTACTTGTGTATTATGCGCCACTCACTCAAGTTTAGGCTGTGGAAAATTCGAGAACACACCCGTTTTTTCGTTACTTTAGAAATATATTTGGGCTATCGATTTGCATATTGGGGGTGGGGGGGGGGGTAGAGTATAGTGGGTCTGCATGCAAAATGTGTTTGGTACAATTATTCTGCATATTAGATAGATATATAGAGAAGGTATTTTAAAGCCAAATATACGGCCATGAACATAGTAAAATCAAACAGACTGTTTGTATAACGAACTGCGACCCGGCTCAATAGTAACCAAAACTCTAAAAAAACGGAATTTTGATACCAGTAGATACATCAAAAGAATCGGGTTTTTATGCTGATTTCAAATATTTAAATTTCATCAAATTTAGTCTTACCCATTAAAAGTTACGAGCCTGAAAAAATTTGCCTTATTTTCGAAAAAAGGGGGAAAATCCCTCTAAGAGTGATAGAATCTTAATGCAGATACAGATTTTTTATTTATGAAATATACATAATGCTACAAAATACACCTGTGCACATCCCTAGTGGCATAATTGAGCGCATTAAAAATTAAAACAAATTATTAAACACCGTTAGCAAATTAAATGAAAAAAAAAACAACAAGTCTCTTGGACAACTGCCCAAATACACACAAGGTAAATAAAACCAAAGTCAACCATCAGAGATAAACTTTCCCACCATTCTACGAAACTGCTGGTGATCACCGCACTCTCTAATATCTAGGGGAATAGAAATTCGCACCTTTGGACCGATATGCCTCAAACTAAATCCTGCTCTAGTTGTTCGCCTAAACTCCTGCAAGAAACTAAACCTGAGTGATGTCAAATCTGAATGAAGCTGCGAGTTAAGAGGGGAAATTCCATGGAAATCTGATGTTAACTGATCAAAAACGTAATTGTGACATATCTGGGATATTGCAATGAAATGAAGTTGATGTAAAGAAAAAATTCCAGCTGATCCAAAAAGATGAGTTACAGAAGACCTATTATCAATCTGAAAAAGTATCCCTATCGCTTTATTTTGTAAAATTTGAAGGGGTTTATAAACTGAAGGAAAATTTGAAGCCCACACCGAAACACAATATAGAAAAAAGAGTCGACTAGAGAAAAGTAAATTGATTTAAAGATATTAACCGGAAAAACATGTCGGAGACGGCACATAATCCCAGCATTCCTAGAAACTTTTAACGATAGAGTTTTAACTTGTCCATGGAACGACAAATTTTCATCTATAATTATCCCAAGATATCTAAACTGTTGTACCCGTTTCAGTTCAACATTACTTACATAAAGAGAAAAAACATCAGTATTGACTGAACCAACTCGTGAAAGTAGCATATACTGGCTTTTCCTTTCATTTAATAGAAGAAGGTTTCGACGATATCACTCTGAAGTAGTTGAAAGAGTACTTTGGATGTTCTGGAAAAGCTGTGTTAAATCTGAATGGGAAGACAAAATCAAAACATCATACGCAAACATAACAATTTTGCAGATTGGAAGAAACATCAAATTATCATATTCAGTGTATCAGAGAACCCTACTGTAGAGATTTCTAGCTCCTATCTGCAAAAATGTGGAATTTTGCATTATTTTTTTTTCCAGAAGAAAGATCACGGATGCGTGTTTATTTGGGTGTTTGTTGTTGTTTTTTTTTTCAGGGGTGATCGTATCGATCCAGTGGTCATAAAATATCGCGAGAGGGATCACTCAAAAGGAACTAAAAGTTCAAGTGCCTTTTTAAGTGACCAAAAAAATTGGATTGCAACTAGACCCCCTCCCACGCTCAGTTTTCCCAAAGTCACCGGATCAAAATTTAGAGATAGCCATTTTGTTCAGCATAGTCAAAAACCTAATAAATATGTCTTTGATGATGAAATAATCCCCCACAGTCTCCAGGGGAAGGACTGCAAGTTATGAACTTTGCCCATTGCTTACATATAGTATTTGTTGTTTGGAAGTATTCTGACATTTTCAAGTGGGATTTTTTTTTGGTGGAGAGGGGGATTAAAGGAGGGGGCTATGTTGGAGGATCTTTCCATGGAGGATATTGTCATGGGGAAGGGACATTTCTATGAGGGAGGTGCCGGATTTCTCAGCATTATTAAAAAAAAACGACCAGAAATTAAATAAAAAAACAAGTTTTTTTCAATTGAAAGTAAGGATCAACATTAAAACTCAAAATGAACAGAAATTATTTCGTATATTAGGGGTTCTCCCCCTGGTCAATACCTCGCTCTTTGCGCTAAAGTTTGTTTAGTACTTTCAAATAAGCTATCTATTCTAATTAAAGGGTCTTTGTGATTCAGAGCTCATTCTTAAACAATTAGAACAAAACTTTGAGGGGGAGAACCCCTAATTTACGTAATGAAAATATACGAATATAGAAGTTCGTTACGTAAGTTATTTCGTAAGTTACGTCAGATCAAAATTTCGAGAGACGTATTTAGCCAAAAAAAGTAAAATTAATATGAAGATTTCATTTTAATTATTCATGTACGGCGAGCCAAAATCAAAGCTGCATAAATTCAAAAACGTTCAGAAATTAAATAAAAAAACAAGTTTTTTTTTAACTAAAATAAGGAGGGACATTAAAACTTAAAACGAACAGCAATTATTCCGTATTTGAAAGGGGCTGTCCCCTACTCAACGCCTTGCTCTTTACGCTAAAGTTTTTTATTGTTAAAAAAATAGACTTGTGAGAAAGAGTCAAAATTTAGCGTAAAGAGCAAGGCGTTGAGGAGGGGACAGCCCCTTTCCTTGACGAAATAATTTCTGTTCGTTTTAAGTTTTAATGTCGCTCCTTACTTTCAGTTAAAAAAAGTTGTTTTTTTATTATTTAATAACATAAATGAAACGCACAAATAACATAAAATTTGATCATCTATAATAATAAAAAAATTAAATTAAACACTACATTACCTTATAATAGTACTTAATACTTGTAAAATCGGTCATTGAAAAAAAAAAAAACACTTAACACTTTAAAAAAACACTTATGAAACATTACATTTACTTTATACTGAGATTTTTTTTTCAAAGTTAACAAAATTTCCAGATAACTCGCTATTCTTTTGTAATTTTTTAGTGGCCATACCTAGAAGGAATTGTTTTCTGACTTCAAACTGTCCAAATACTTTACCCCCCCCTCCCCCTATGTGCAAATATATAGCCCCAATTATATATTTCCCATCTATTCTGTCACTTGTCTTTGTCTTGTCTCATGCTAAGATGAAAGAAACTAACGAAGAAACCGGTTTATGAGTTTTACACAGCGTAAACTTGAGGGAGTGGCGCATAATACACAAGTACCAAAGTTCCTTCCCCCGACGGAAAAAAAACTCAAATAAAATTCGAAAATTTGTAAAGGCTTAATTTGCACGGGGGGGGGGGGGTAAACGCCGGCCCCCCTCATTTATACCTTTCCCCTCAAGTTCTGCAAACATCAGCTTTCCCCTCGCAAAAACGAGTTCTATCTTATCATATAAACCTCTTCATCTTTCTCCTCACTCAAAAAATCACCTGCACTTACCAAATTGCCTCGTTTTTTCACCCCAGTTCGACTTCTGCCTAACATATCCTTTAAAAATGCCATCTTTTTCTTAAAACTTTTTATACATTGTGATACAGAGTAAAAATCAGGTATTTACTGCTTTTGAGAGTTGTTCTCAAAACAAAATTCCTTTTATCGAAAAACAATATTTGCGTGTTTTTTTTCAGTATCGCTGGAGTCTATGACCTCCTTTGGAAAAATCAAGACCCTTAAAATTTGCACAATATTGTAGTATTTTGAATAAAACCAACATAGCTTTTGACATAACCTTTTTTTCGTTTTTCTTTTTGATGGGTTTGGTTATTTGACTCCTTTGTTCTGTTAGAAACAGTCAAATTTCTTTCGCTGACAACTATTCTCTGTCGCGTAAATAGTATTTGGCTTGAATGAGAGAGAGAGAGAGGGGGGGGGGGGTCTGCAAGAGCTAGGGAACTATAGGATTAGCTTGGGTTTATAGATTGAATAGAACAAAGACATTCATTTATAAGTTTAAACTTCTTTCTGGAACATGAACTTGCCAAAGTGTTTAAAACTTGTTTTTGTTGTATATATGTAGGAAACATTCTCTTTATACCTCTATGGAAAGAAAAGGTGCGCGTCTTACACCTTTATCAACGTGATACTAAATATATACCATTATTCGACTTGGTTGTTATTCGAAGTCACTCAAGTCAGAAAATCACAACAAAGGTTGTTCTAGGCTTTATGGGTTTTGAATCCAACCTCTGATATCCAGTCTTAAGTAATAGGGAGACAGATCTATACATTATTGTCATTTGTATCATTCATTTATTGTTTTTTTTTTGGGGGGGGGGGATTTGTTAAAACAGTGCCATATGAAGCTAAGAGGGGAAAGGAAATAACATTGAAAAATAAAATAGAAAACGGGGGTGAGAAAACGAGGATTTTTTAAGTCCGGTTGTCAGATTTTGTTTTGCCACTGGCTGACAAAATCCTCGTTTTGTCACCCTTTTTTTATTTTATTTTTGAATTATTATTTCCTTTCATTTCTTAGCTTCATATGTCATGTATAGCCAGTGTGGTCTTAGAATGTATTTACGTTAAAACAGTGAAATTTGAGTTGCCTGAAGGAGTGTGGGGGGGGGGCGGTGTATTGCCAGTCTGACGTTGTGTGTTGCTCATAATAGTTGTGAATTTTAGCTCGCCATTATTTTTCCTTGCGAGCGTTTTTGTTTTTCTCTTTTTCTAGCAAAGTTTCTTATGCCTATTCATGGATTATTTTCCGTAATTTTTTCTTCTTTTTTTCAGCGATGCAATGAAACAGGAAGCGTTACGTACGGTCAGTTCAGCGTTTCGATCTCAGCAGCTAAAGACCCGGAAATTCGACACCGAAGTTTCTGCAGAGGTTCCCGAATACGCGACGAATCTTAGTGAATTCATCACTCAAAAGGACACTGAATATCCTCAGCCATTAAATTTCAAAGGCACTTTGAAGCATTATCAGTTGAAAGGCATGAATTGGATAGCAGATATTTATAATCAGGGAATCAATGGGATATTAGCTGATGAAATGGGACTTGGGAAAACGGTACAGAGCATTGCATTCTTGGCTCATGTAGCTGAAAGATTTGGTAATATACTATGAATTCTCTTCAGTTGTATGTTTTTATGCTAAATGTTTAAAAAGAACAAGGGATTTACAACACTGTTGATCAAACAGACTTTTTTTTATATAAGATAACACTGTTTACACACTTATGCTTCTGTATATTACTTGGTCTTATCAGGTTGTATTGGAGATGCCAGATTCTTCAATTTACTAGTTACATAGTCATTCCTCCCTTAAAAATGGAAATGGGATTCCTCCTTTTACTATTTTATTGTCTCAAGTTTTTAATAGAGTATTGGCTCGTTCGGGGTTTTTACTTAGTTTTTTTTTTCAATTTTCCTCGATATTTGCGTTTATTAATCAGGACTGTATTGATATTGTGTTGTTTTTTTCTAATTCTTTTTTTTATTGGACTAGTGTATAAGCTTATGCCGTCGTTCAAGCTCATGGTTATTGGAGTATCAGCAAAATAAGCAATTCTTTCCTCTTTGGAATTTTTCTAAATTATACAGTTTTATTTTATGAAAATTCTCTTCTTATTTCTATATAAAAAAAGAAATTCATCTTCGTTTTTAGAACCCTAAATGTGCGACACATTTTGACAGAGCCATAACTCACATGGACGCCAAATATTTTCTATAAGCTCTTTCAAACACTATCAATTTGCAAGGGAATGTTTTTGTTTGCAATTATCTATAATTAGCAAATCTCTGAGATAGCCAACCGACAATGTTCTGAAGAACGTTGGCGCATCTGTCTCATTGATTTTGAATTTATTATGTACTCCATTCGTTGACCTAAAGCCTCAGGGATTCTAACAGGTACTTAAAAAAAGAAATAACGTCTTATGACCGAGTTTATTGCAATGGTATTAAATAATTGACCCTTTTAAGAATTTACTTCAAATCCTAGAATCTATTAAAGCTCACGCTACCATCTTTCAGACCTTTTTCGTTTCAGCTTGTCAGGAGAATTTAGTCTGAAATTTTTCTATCTGTCAGTTCTTCTCGAAGTTTTTAATTATTTAGTCTCTTTTAGCCTGATTTTTTAGTGAGAATCATTTTTACCCCTGAAAGTTCTACCCATAATTATTACTTCTTTCGAATCGAATGAAAAAGTCAAGTTTCAAGTTCTGTGGATTACCATTTTGTATATAAATATTTTTCATTTGTACAGGAATATCTCTCCAATCATCCTTCCACATTGCCTTTGGGTGGGTCTTGAGTGTGCTTTTGAAAACGGCAGTTTACATTTTGGGATACAGAGAGTTATGCCCGTGCCACATTACAGTCAGACTTGTCGATAAAATCAAAATTACGCACGACTATAGCGTCAATTACGTTCGCCGTTCGTAATTTCTCGAGTTGAACATTGTTCAACTTTCAAACATAAATTTCTTGACTGACCAATCAGAGTCAAGGTTTAAGGCATAATTTTTAAAACTAGAAACGGTGGAAACTTAGAACAGCAGTTTTTCTATCCGGGAGAGGAATCTGACAAAAGTTGAGAAGATTTAGTATTAGTAGAGAACAGTTGGACACAAATTATTGTTGGTGCAAACTCTTTAAAATAATTTCTTGCAGTTTTAATGTTTTGCTTTTTAAATACAAGTGTGACGCTAAAATCAAGAAAATTACCTTGCCATTCATGCTATTTGGCTTTTTTTATTGATAGACGTGACTATGATGTGGCACGGGCATTATACTACTCGCCTATATAACAAAAATTAAGGAGAAAGGGAATGTGAAACTTGTGTTTGCTGTTAAAAGAGAATATTTTGATGTGGATTAGTTTTTGGATGCAGCCCCTTTGATAGATTTTCTTGCAATAAGTCAAATTCTTAGGTATATACAGATGCGTTAAAAAGTCGTCAAAGTCGATGCCCGCTAATGCGCATGATGCCCTCTGCAAAACACACTGAAAATCGAATTTGGAGATAATTTAACATATAGTGGCTTCATTTGTCGCTCCCTTGAAGGTATTTTTTGGCTCCAGAAAATATGCATCAAGAAACAATTTCTGTCTTAAACGCGTTTGTTCATAATGAGGTTTTTTTTTCTTAAATCACGAAATGCTGTTTCGTTTTCCAAATTCAAGAAGTAGGGTGTTCCTGTGCAAAACTAGATAGCTTTGTGAAATCTTAATGTTTTATTTTCCTGTTTTAGAAATTGCTCTAATTTGCATGTCTAAATTAGGGGTCTATCCATTTTGAGGCAATTCTTTTCTTTTAGGCATATGGGGACCATTCCTGATCATTTCACCAACTTCAACTTTGCATAACTGGCAACAAGAATTTTCACGATTTGTTCCAGATTTTAAAGTCATTCCCTATTGGGGTAGTCCACAGGTGAATAGACCCTTAGTTTTTTTCCTTGTGCATTTATGTTTCTGTTTTAACCCAATTTATGCGCGTTTTTAGCCGGAGATTGACATATATAACTTTTTGGTTTTTGCCAATTAGGAGTGTATCTCCTGTTTTATTAAAAGTCATGATTGATTAAAAATGATTATGACTCATTAATTTTGGCGAATTGCAACCTACGTTGCTATAGGGAATTACAGAGAATTGTGATCTAGATGTAAGCTTTGGCATTGCTGGCTAGATTAGAATGTTTCATAATGTACTTGGAAGTATTTGTTAGTAGCAGTTACTCTTTGGTAATGTGAACAAATAACAACTTGCCTGAAGAATTTAGCGCGCCGGATTTTTTTTAGGTATTATTTTTTTTTTGTGAAAAGAGGACGAGAAGTTTGTTATACATAATTTTGATTATCTTTAAAGAATAAAATATCAGAATATTAGGTCAATCTTGTTTTAATTGCTTCATTATGAGTAAAATTACGGGTGTTACCCATAATTGCCAGAGATTGTAACATAATTTGAAATTAAAGACCTGTTAAGCAAATATAATTTTTTTTTTTGGTATATAGTGGTTGTCATGTGAATTCCGAATTTATTATGAATTACGGAAAGACAATATTACGTTTCTTGCATGCACGCCACGCATGCAACATTTGGTGAAATTTAGCCTTTCATGTGGAGTTTTTCAAGCTAGATCGAATGGCGGTGGCCTAAAAATTCCAGAGATCTAGCTATATTATATTGCCAAAAGAAATAACCTGAATCTGTCTAAAAATACTTGTATAATAATAATGATGGTTCATTTATAACCCACTTTTAAACTAAACAAGGGAATTAATTTACACTAAAAAGAAAGGATAAGCAAATGCATAGACAAATAGACAACTTAAACCTTTATCTCAGACAAAAACACAAGGTCAATATTATGGTTAAATGTAGCGTGATAACTCCTTGCTAATCGTCTACTTTTTCTATTAGGTTTTAACTTAATTATAAAAGAAATTATAGGTTTTTTGTGTTTTATTGTATTCATGAGCACAAGAAAAGTGTTTAATAATTGTTTTCCCCTCTCATGAATAGTATAGGGTTTTTGAATACAAGGTGTTTACGCAAGGACCACGATATCATAGGCAGCGCAGTAGCGCTGCCTAATTAAAGAACGATATTGACACAATGTATTATTTATTTATTTTTTTTTTTTTTTTGAACCAGGGCAGTTCCTATCGAAAGAGTTGTCGTAGAAACTTTGAAAAGTTTTAGTCTTGTTTCTGATGAAAATCCTCCGCATCTATGAGGGAGGGGTTTATTTAAGTAATTAAACTCTTTATCATTTATTATGTACACACGTTACTGTCCCAGAAAAATCAGTTTTCAAGAGGCTATATAAACATGCTGTTGGCTTCTTGCGTCACATATTAGTATTTTTCTAGGGCAACTTATGGTAGATACGAACCTGGATTAGAACCGCTTCCTGAGTCTTATAGAATGAACGAGCCCTCTTTCTCTCAACCTTCGCGTCCGAAAGGCCGGATCCCTATTTCCAAGGCAACTTCTACATCATTGGCATGGGCGAAAGGTAATGGTTTTGTTTTAACTATTAATACTGGCTGACTGGAGTAGTCGGATGTGTTTTTGGCAAAATATGGATTTCTAGATGTCGCAACGTTTTTCTTCTTTTTTTTTTGCTTTTATTCTTTTTAACATGTTTTTCTTTTATCAGCGGCTTTGATTTTTGAAAGTGGTTATGCTCGGATAATTACGAATAGGATTTAAGTCCTAATGTAACCAACTTGTGTCATAGCACTGACTCCCTAGAACTTATGACTCCTAATTTGTGACATTGTTGACTTAAAATTTTTTGTTTTAATTTTTATACCAACAATAATGAAATTAAACTTTTGTCCTTTCAAACCATAAATTTTTTATAAGCCATTTGATATGTACTATGTACAACTGCAAATGTACTTTAAGTATGTTTGAAGGTCCTCCATGTCCCAAACAAACAAAAAAACTTCGATTTTTTTTTTTAGATAATTTGTATGTGAATACCAAAACAAGTAATCGTGTTCATGTTTTTATTGTTAGCGTTTCTATTCAGCAGACTTGATGTAACTAGACCCCAGAGGTGCTTAGCCGTGTCAACTGTTAGCCCTAATTGGGCTATCTTTCCAGTGGTAAAGCCAGCCAACAGCAGATTTAAAAATTTTCACGGTCGGGGGAGGGGAAGCTGTAGAATGTTGATTACGTTTTATTTTGTTCAAGAGATTCGTAAAAATACAAAACAAAACTTTAGAAAAGTAAACTGCTGTCAGGGGGAGGGGATAAGGCAGAAAATAAAAATCTGCTACTAAAGCCACCGACGTTAGCTCTGGCTAGATATTTTTATGTAAGCTGTTCCTAGATTTTTAGTTTTTTAGCTCTTTTTTGCTGTCAATGTTGTTTTTTAATTTTTGTGAAGCCCGAAACCAAATACTCAAAACCCGAATTAACCAATGCTTAGAGCCGAGGTAACAATATGCCTGGTAAAGTATTAGGCCTCCAGAATCTGCTCATGCATAGATGCAGAAAAGGGATTAAACCTTAAGAACAGGGTCACATTTAAAGGAAATTCTAGGAAATTACGAAAACTACTTTAAAACAATCATAAAGACTTACTTATCTCATTCCTAAAGGCGCATTGTTTCACCCCTCTGAGAGACACAGCCTATCTGATCCATTATGGTTTAGAGCCATAATCTGAAGTAGCTGTAACTGTTATAAACTACCTTATGGTTTAGGGTCATAACCTGATGTAACTGTTACTATTGAAGTAGCTATAACTATTGTAAACTAGCTTATGGTTTAGGGCCATAATCTGATGTAGCTGTAACTGGTATAAACTAGATTATGGTTTTGGGCCATCCATTATGGTTTAGGGCTATAATCTGATGTAGCAGTAACTACTGTAAACTAGCTTATGGTTTATGTCCAGCCATTATGGTTTAGAGCCATAATCTGAAGTAGCTGTAACTATTGTAAACTAGCTTATGGTTTAGGACCATAATCTGATGTAGCTGTAACTATTGAAGTAGCTATAACTATTGTAAACTAGCTTATGGTTTAGGGCCATAATCTGATGTAGCTGTAACTGGTATAAACTAGATTATGGTTTTGGGCCATCCATTATGGTTTAAAGCTATAATCTGATGTAGCTGTAACTATTGTAAACTAGCTTATGGTTTATGTCCAGCCATTATGGTTTAGAGCCATAATCTGAAGTAGCTGTAACTATTGTAAACTAGCTTATGGTTTAGGGCCATAACCTGATGTAACTGTTACTATTGAAGTAGCTATAACTATTGTAAACTAGCTTACGGTTTAGGGCCATAATCTGATGTAGCTGTAACTAGTATAAACTAGCTTATGGTTTTGGGCCATCCGTTATGGTTTAGGGCTATAATCTGATGTAGCAGTAACTATTGTAAACTAGCTTATGGTTTATGTCCAGCCATTATGGTTTAGAGCCATAATCTGAAGTAGCTGTAACTATTGTAAACTAGCTTATGGTTTAGGGCCATAACCTGATGTAACTGTTACTATTGAAGTAGCTATAACTATTGTAAACTAGCTTATGGTTTAGGGCCATAATCTGAAGTATTTGTAGCTGTTGTAAACTAGCTTATGGTTTAGGGCCATCCATTATGGTTTAGGGCCATAATCTCAAGTGGCTGTAACTGTTGTAAACTAGCTTATGGTTTAGGGTCATCCATTATGGTTTAAATGGCCTTAATCTGGCGTAGCTGTAACTATTGTAAACTAGCTTTTGAAAAAAAATAAACAAAAAAAAGCATAATAGCTGACGAAGTCAATAAATTTGAATCCGTCACTTTCAACTATATTTGTATAAGATAGGGAAAAAACTTTAACACCAATTAGCTGTTAAGGTCCGACCCTTTTTTGTGTGTAATGGTTGCGTGATATTTCTATAATTGTTATAAAGTCTTTTCATAATTATCTTGTTTCATTGTTGTTTCTGCGCTCAGTGTTGCTTGACAGATTCATTCATTCTTTAAATACCTTATATCTTCTTAAAATATCAAAGACATCAAAAAATACAAACATTTTTTGATTCTCAAAAACGAAGCTTCAAAGGAAAGCTACATTTTCTTCAGCTGTTTGGTTAAATATGTTTTAACTATTTCTTACCTAATTAGCATCAAAAACCCAAAGTCTCCTTATTTCTTACCTAGTTAGCACCATAAACTGCATAATTGTACGTGGAGGTCCTTCTTATAAAATGTTTAATTCATCCTTTATCTTAAGAAGATACAGTTTTCCTTTGTAAGTGAATTTTTTTTTCTGGGAATGACCACATTACGAATGTTTGAATTTTCACGAACGAAAAGTGCTGTCACACTTAATAACTAATTTTTGCTTATTTATTTTTACGGTTCAGTCTTGCAACACGGGCGAGAATGTGATGCTGCTTAAAAACTTTTGTATTTTTTTCTTCTTTGTATTTTTTCAAATTTTTTCTGTAATTTTTCTTATTGATCGCACCTCGCTGTTTCGTTATTTTCTTTATTAGTGGGAAGTGTATGATTATATTATACATTACATTTCTTTTGTTGAAGAAATTTCTTTTAAAATATTATACTGAGCAAAAATAGTACTGTCTTCTAGAGTGGCGCCACTTTAAAACCTTTATTCAAGAGCAGTTGGTGGCCTTCAACCTTATTAAAAAGGAGAACTTTGGTAATCTCCTTAAGGTGTCTTTCCATTGTCCCAAAACTTGTGTTGTCCCTAGTGAAATATAGTTTGTCTAGATTCCTATAGAGTGTTTCTTTTGTCTATGACAAACATCCTTTCATCTATGTGGTTTACTAGTTGGGGACAGAGCAGACCCTTAATATATCGCCATAGTAAGCTGCTATATTTTATAACCTCAAAAAGGTTCTATACAGCATACCACTAAAGTACCGCATTTTTGTCATTGTTGTCAAGTTCAACCGTGACAACAACAAAAAAATGAATTAGCTACAAAATTAATTACCATAAACTTTGAGGTCCTTTTCATCAAATATTGAATTCTTGATTTTTTCTAATTTTTAGAAATATATTGGTTATTTTAGTTTCGACAACAAATTCAATCAATCAGACTTCATTTCACTGTCCTTGGTGGTTTAGGGAAAAACGTGGCAATATTCTCCTCCTTCTGCCTGTCTCCATTTCTCCTCTGCTCTCCTTTAGCTCTTAGATCCTAATACCTGAAAAATAGATTCTTTTTTCTTTAGGCTGGGATTTACCTGAGTATATAAATGGTGAAACAGGAATGCTATTGGACAAGAGAATCTCCAAGTTATCAAAAGCCTATCTGTTTGGAAGGTTCAAATCTATTGCAATGAAATTGAGCGACAATGTTTCAAAAAAAGTGCAAGACGCTGATTATTATTGTGACGCTAAGCATCTCTCAGTAGATTATCAGGTAACGCTTTCTCTTTGCTTATCTCTTTCTTTGTTTCCTTCAATGCTGTCTAATTTTTTTTTAGATATTTCTAACATTTTTTGTTTCTCTGGTCTCTTCCTTTTTGTTTATTTTCTTCATTTCATTAATACTACCAAAAATTTTTAAATGTTAAGTCCCCCCCCCCTTTTTTAATACTAGCTAGTTTAGTGAAATATTTTCACCTATTTTTCATTATTTACGCAATCAGAACTGTGTATAAGGGTTTTTCAATCGTTAGTTTTCTTTATAACAATGGATTCTTTCTCTTCTTCTATGAATACTGTTTGTTCTTTCTCCCTGTATAATTTATTATTGCTGGAAAGAACTTTCGGTAAAGATATTTTATTCCTCATCTAAAATGTTGCCGTTTGAAATTCATAGATTCCCTTTCAGCATGCATTTTTTATTTGAAAACTACCTGTTATTAATCTAAAAATCGGGATTTTGAAACTTTAATAATGCAGATACACCGGGTGTACTAAATATTTTTTTTTTGCCTTTATATTTACATATCTTTGTGAAGAAGACCCTTCACTTTCATTACATTAAAAATGCGAAGGTGTTATCATGGTATGTATTATATAAATACCGATACACGTCATCTGCAGCATGTTTTCTCTTAAAGTTAACAATATGTTTATTTTGTGCACTTTTTAGTTTAAGCTGTATTTAATTTTGTTCTTTATCCTCCCTGTCTTAGGAAAGAATTTTGGGTGGAAGTTGAGGTTTTTTTTTTTTTTTTTTTTTTTTTTTTTTTTTTTTTTTTTTTTTTTTTTTGTAAAAGAAAGTGATTATAGGGATACATAAGGAAAATTAGGGATATGATTGTTGTTATATATATATATATATATATATATATATATATATATATATATATATAAGCCTGCTCCTTTTTGCCTTTGAGCTCGTAACAGATCTCTCAGATATCGTCTCCTTCTTGATAGTCCTGAAAATGATCCCTTAAAGACTTTTGGTTGCAGCACGTGTACGTTAAGTACCGTTGATTGCATTAGCACCTAAGTGTGTTTCGTGAAAACCCATATCTCTTGTTATGCACGTAAATTACCATTAAGTTGAATTGTTTCGTTTTTGTTTTTTTTTGTTTTTTTTTTCGTGTATTGATAAAAAATGGAACGCCGATTATTGGTCTTGCCAGAAGCCTTAGTTGGCTCCATTTTGCCTTCGAGATCATAACAGATCTCTTATAATATAAGACATTATATGTATATATTTATATTTATTATAGACGTAATATAACCTATTATGTGACCTTCTTCGTGATGGTCCTGGAAATAATTTCTTAAATGACCTTCTTTTGCTAACTTCCCTAAGAACAGCTTTCGAAAACGTTTTTCTCGCTACGAACGCAGTGTTGTTATAGTAGCAGCTAATTACGTGTCGTGAAAGCCCATTCGCTTATTATATACGTAAAGTACAGTTATAGTAGTAATTAAGAACGTGTCGTAAAAGCCCATTCTCTCGTTATTACGTTAGTTTGGTCACAAATGCACCATTTTTAGGCCCAAAGATGTGGATTCCCCTACATGATGCTTGAACCTGTAATAAGTTGTGGTCTGTTTGATTAGCGTAAAGCCTGCAGATCATTATAAATAAGAATTTTCTTAAGGCAAAAGGCAGAGGGGGGGGGACTCTATAGGGAAAATCTTGAAGTCGCTCTTGTAC
Source organism: Artemia sp. Qi Xiang Cuo (assembly GCF_049724085.1). Lineage (NCBI taxonomy): Eukaryota > Metazoa > Arthropoda > Branchiopoda > Anostraca > Artemiidae > Artemia > Artemia sp. Qi Xiang Cuo. The sequence continues at coordinate 30,917,102 of NC_142813.1, forward strand.
CTGATTTTTAATTCCTTCATTGGAAGGAATTAGATAAAAATATTTCCTGCAAAGAGTATGGGTAATGTATATGAGTAGAAACTGGTGCTAGTGTCGTCTAAAAAAGCAATGCCATCTACCGGCTGGCGACACTTGGCCTTTTTTCAAGCCTTGTGATCGTTTTTCTCTCTGAAACTGAGATCGTGATCGGTGTTGATAGTTTTTTTCTTGGCAATAACAGTGCCAGTTCTCACTCTGAAGATTTACCCAAACTCTGGTTTCCTGCGTAGAGCCTGGGCAGTTAGTGGTACAATAGCAGTTAAGCCCGTTAAGCATCAGTAAGTCTGTGTTGTAAAAATTGCTTTCGTTGATATTTTGTATTAGTCAATTTCATGAGTGTTGACGTATCATTAGTGTTTGCGAAAGATTAGCTGAAAAGGTATATTAATAACTTCTTTATCATTAGTCCCGAAATTCAAATTCGAAAAAAAAGAAGAAATATTTATCGGAAAATAAGACTGTTATGTATTTATTTTATTACATTAACTTATGTCTCGATAGATTCAAGGTGAAAAGGGAGGAGTTCATTTGCTTTTTCATTAACGTTTTTAGTCAGGTGAAACTTGGTAGAGGCCTTTATGAAACGACCCAAATTATAATTTGAGTGAATAGTTCTGGTTTTTCATAATTAATTGTAATTAACTATTTAAACCTATTTAAACCTGTTATTAACTATTGAAACTATTACCTGTTTTATACCTGTTTTAACTATTTAAACCTGTAATTAACTATTTATACATCCATGATACGATAAGAGGAGTTTGAAAAAAGGAAAATTAAATTAAAACTTTTAATTGGGTACACGCACGTGTCAACACAAGTGTGTACAAATGAACTTCATTCCTCGAGACATCTCACATCAGCGAAAAAATATTAAGGGCATACGATACCTTAAAATCATTTTGGAGACTCAGCCGTCTTAAAGGCAAGGGGTCCCTTAGCGAATCCTCCCTGGGGACTGGCTATCATTGAGAGCTTTCGAGAATTTTTGGGCTGATTGACTAAATTTTAGTGAAATTTGACCCGATTGGCTCAAAGGCTCTGGTAGTATAGAACTAGTGTCATAGAACACTATGATCACTACTACTCGATTGGCTCAAAGACTCTTGTAGTATCAGACTAGTGATCATAGAACACTATGATCACTACTTCTCGATTGGCTCAAAGGCTTTTGGAGTATCAGACTAGTGATCATAGAACGCTATGATCACTACTGCTCGATTGGCTCAAAGGCTCTTGTAGTATCAGACTAGTGATTATAGAACACTATGATCACTACTACTCGATTGTCTCAAAGGCTCTTGTAGTATCAGACTAGTGATCATAGAACACTATAATCACTACTACTTGATTGGCTCAAAGCTTTTTGTAGTATTAGACTAGTGATCATAGAACACTGATCACTACTATTCGATTGGCTCAAAGGCTCTTGTAGTATCAGAATAGTGATCATAGAACACTATGATCACTAAACTCGATTCGCTCAAAAGCCCTTATAGTACCAGACTAGTGATAATAGACCACTATGATCACTACTACTCGATTGGCTCAAAGGCTCTTGTAGTATCAGAATAGTGATCATAGAACACTATGATCACTAAACTCGATTCGCTCAAAGGCTTTTGTAGTATCAGACTAATGATCATTGAACAATGTGATCACTAAACTCGATTGGCTCAAAGGCTCTTGTAGTATCAGACTAGGGATCATAGAACACTATGATCACTAAACTCGATTGGCTCAAAGGCTCTTGTAGTATCAGACTAGTGATCATAGAACACTATGATCACTACTACTCGATTCGCTCAAAGGCTCTTGTAGTATCAGACTAGTGATCATAGAACACTATGATCACTACTACTCGATTCGCTCAATGGCTTTTGTAGTATCAGACTAGTGATCATAGAACACTGTGATCACTAAACTCGATTGGCTCAAAGGCTCTTGTAGTATCAGAATTGTGATCATAGAACACTATGATCACTAAACTCGATTGGCTCAAAGGCTCTTGTAGTATCATGATCATAGAACACTATGATCACTACTACTCGATTCGCTCAAAGGCTTTTGTAGTATCAGACTAGTGATCATAGAACACAGTCATCACTAAACTCGATTAGCTCAAAGGCTCTTGTAGTATCTGAATAGTGATAATAGAACACTATGATCACTAAACTCGATTCGCTAAAAGGCTTTTGTAGTATCAGACTAGTGATCATAGAACACGGTGATCACTAAACTCGATTGGCTCAAAGGCTCTTGTAGTATCAGACTAGTGATAATAGAACACTATGATCACTACTACTCGATTCGCTCAAAGGCTCTTGTAGTATCAGACTAGTGATCATAGAACACTATGATCACTACTATTCGATTGGCTCAAAGGCTTTTGTAGTATCAGACTAGGGATAATAGAACACTGTCATCACTAAACTCGATTGGCTAAAAGGCTCTTGTAGTATCAGACTAGTGATCATAGAACACTATGATCACTACTACGCGATTCGCTCAAAGGCTTTTGTAGTATCAGACTAGTGATCATAGAACACTGTGATCACTAAACTCGATTGGCTCAAAGGCTCTTGTAGTATCAGACTAGTGATCATAGAACACTATGATCACTACTACTCGATTCGCTCAAAGGCTTTTGTAGTATCAGACTAGTGATCATAGAACACTGTGATCACTACTACTCGATTAGCTCAAAGGCTCTATAAGTAGCTATCAAAGTAAAAGTAACTATAAGGATAAAGGGTAAAGGTTCTAATGAGCCATTACTAGTGCATAGGGCGTCGAGTCGACGTTTCAGTTGCTGGAACATTTTTATGGGGACATTTAATAAGTTTAGCGCCCAACCTTGACGCGGCGGGGATCGAACCCCAAACCTCGTTCTGCCATTCACAGCATCAATCCACTCGGCTACAACAATTTTAAAGATAATTATATGTGAAAGAATATAAATAAGTCAAAAGCAAGTTTTTAATTGATTTGAGACTTCTGTTTTTCGGGACTACTGATAGTGTTCGTTATTAATATTTCTTTTTAGCATCTTTTTCAGAAGTTTTACAAAAAAACTGAAAAGAGCATTATGTTTTGCAAGTGGTTGAAATAAAATTGTCAGAACTGAGGACATCTACTGAGGTCTTAAGACTGTTCTATGAAAGTATACTTGCGATTAGTGCTAATTGGGGCAAATTGTCGAAAACCCTTATAAATGGGATAATTATAGTGATTATCAGTGGCGTAATTTTTTCAAAATCCTGGAGTGGGTGGCTAAGTTGGAGCCAATTTCCCCATACCAAATCAAAACTGAAAACGAGGCATATAGAGGCAAAGATATACCAGAACGGTAAGGCAAAGATATACTAAAGAAAACTGACCTGTTTCTGTGGATGCTTGAATTATGCATGCATATCTTAGTTTTGACAAGATTTTTGTAGAAACTAAAGTTAAGGTTGGGGGTACTAAGATCTGGGGGGACAGTTGCCTCCCCGCCGCCCCCCCCCCCCGCTTCAGGGCAAATTACCCCCGGATAAGGATCTTTTGTGGAATTTTGGGTAATAAATCGAAAATAACGGGGCCAGAGTTATTTGGAAGAAAAAAGATGAAAAATAATCAAATATTTCGCCTGTATTAAAAAAGGCTTGCTCAGCGTTTATAAGGGGACATAATTTTGACTATTTCAATTTAAAAGAGAAGGATTTTGGGATCAAAATAAATTAAATCAGTTTACACCATAACTACTCCTTGTAAAAATAAAAGTAGATTGAAAAGGGGAAGAATAAATAAAAATACATAAACATGATACTATAGATATAATATAAATAAATAATATACATATATATATATATATATATATATATATATATATATATATATATATATATATATATATATATATATATACATATATATATATATATATAAAATATATACTACTAATACTACTAACAGCTCACCGTAGCACCAACCCGCCCGAAGCTAAGGCAGCTACCTATGCTCCTTTGTCCCAATCTATTCAAAGCCTCCCTCTTTACACCCTCCCAGTAAGTTTCATTTCCCTTAAATGTTTCTTTATGGCATCCTCCCACCCCAACCGCGGACGACCTGCTCTCCATTTAGCCCTAGACGGTTTGCTGAAAAGGAAAATCCTCGGTAATCCGTCATTCTTCATCCGCAGAACGTGCCCTAGCCATCTGAACCTTTCTATCATTAAAGCCCTAGAAAGCGGGATTCAACCATACTTTTCGTATAGTCTACTTTTCGAAATACAGTCAGGCAGCCGGGTCCTCAGAACAATCCGTAGGCAATTTCTCTGGAAAACATCTAGCTAATCTTCTTCCGCTTTTCGGAGCGCCCCTACTTCGGAACCATATTTGACCACTGTCATCTCTGTAGCTTCCAATATTCTAATCTTGGTTCTCGTAGACAGCACTAATCAATTCAATGTATTTGTCTGGTATACCATACAAGTATAAGACCTTCGCTAAATCTCTTCTATCAACAGAATCGAACGCTTACTCATAATCTATAAAACTGAGGACCAAAGGTGTTTGATAACTTAGGCACTTCTATGTTATTAACCTAAGAGTGAAAATTTGGTCGACATATCCTCCACCTTTTCTAAAACCGCACTGTTCTTCTCTTGTAACTTTGTCCACAGCATCTCTCAGTCTAAAAAGTATCATAATACCAATTAATTTGCTACATACAGAGATCTGGCTAACGCTCGATAATTACCAAACTTTCCCATTATCACTTTTCTTATACCCGTTCTTTGCCTTGGACTCTCTAGAGGTGCTTTGGGCATCGGAGTCCGAGCGAAAGTCCGTCTTCTAGTTTACCGCAGTCAACTCGTCTTCTTCCTCTGATTAATATAATACCCGACAATAACCGTGGTTAAAATAATACCGTACCTTATCTTAAACCCTTAAATCCTCTTATGCCTCCAGAGGCGCTTAGGGCGTCCAAAGAGAGCTGTCAGTCTTCATTCAAGATTGTTACAGCTCATAATTGTTCCCGCTCGGATTATAAAGAAGCTTGGGGATTTTGGACGGTGTTGGTATTACTGCGTTTGCGAGAATTTTTCGCCTGGGTCTGACATGGTGCTATTGGAGGACAGCTTTGGGGTGACGAATTTTACAGTTTGGTATGGCGTGTCTTAGCTACCTCCATTTTTGGTAACTGTTCGCTTCAGGTGCCAGTTTTCTGAACTATAACAAAGGATCGAGAGAACAATACCTACACGCTATATATAAAAAAAAAACGGATCTTACTTACTTTTTATAACTTGTAGCTTTAATTAAAGTTCAAAGTGCATGCAAGTTCAGAGACAAAATTGATACCTGTACAGTGTAATTTGAAATTGTAAATTCGTTAAAAATTACTAAAATTAGTTTGCCAACGGCACTGAAATAGGTCATTCACTTTAACGCAGTGGAAAGTGTATCCGCCTACTTCAACATCAAACAATCTAAAGAAAGAAAATCTTTATTTCAAGAATTTGCATCTGCTATAATTTTTTTTGGCTAAAAACAGAATACTTTTACTGTACAACTCCGTTAATATCAGCTACAAGTAAAGAAAGTAAAAATAGTAATAATTCCAATATATAAATGATTTCTATTAATAAATGATGGCCAACGGGAAGCGATTGTTTTTGCTGAAATAAAAATCATGTTAGTAAATCGAACTAATTACACGTTATTATTTAATTTGTAATCAACTCAAGTGAAATTATCTTATTATTTTTATCAGTGATGTGGTGATAAACTGTAATTGGACTTGTCTCTAAACTTCTTAAATTAAGGTTTCATACACAAAAACAGTCGGGAAATGGCCCCCTTCCTCCTAATTTCTGGATATAGCCCTTGGTTATATGTAAAGAGAGAGAAAATGGTTTATATACAACATTTATAATAAAAAAAAATATTGCTACCTCCCGTAAAAACCAAAGCTTGTCCATGGGGAATGTAGAGAAAACAAAATCCTTAAAATAAAAAGAACACTTGGGCCACCGACACCACTAACACTATCTCATTTTTTGTTGTTTTTGTTATCCGATTTATATAAATCAAATTGTCTTCTCGAACACTGAGGTATCTTTTTCTCATACACAGAAACAGTCAGGAAATTAAGGTCTTGAAATCTAAACGGGTTGTTGTACCTTGGACCTCTAAACAGCCTTTAGTTTTACCCTAATTTTTTTAGCTCTATTGTAAAAAATAAACTGTGTAACGTAAAGCTTTTCGAGTTACCAACTTTTCTTTCGGTATTCAACATCAGAGCGTTGATTATAAGCCTTTTCGATATTGTACTCTAGTGACCTCGTGTCCTCGTGATTGTTCTCTAGAAAAGGGCGTGTGCTTTGATTAAGTATTATCTTGCCGTATTTCAATAACACAATTCAAAGAACTTGCAGTATGTGCGAAATTTGTCTCGTTACCTTACCTTGAATTTCACAAGTAAATTTCACTTGGATATACCAAGAATAAAAGATGAAAAGTCCTTTTAGAGAGTGTTTTTCTAACTTTGTATTAATTGCTAAATTATAACTTTTTATGACTAAAAATGAAAGCTAAGAGTAGCCAGGACATAATTTCTCATTATTCAAGGGCTCGTTTTTGCGTCGTAATGCTTTCCTTTTAGTCTTAAAAATTTCAATTTTTCTCGGGTAGTAGAAAAGAAGTATATTTTTTACTTTTTGAGGCATTTGGAGATAAGAAAAACTTTTTCAAATGTTTTTTTTAAATTTAATTTCATCATTTTGTAATCAGTCTTTGCAGTTCGTTCCTTGTACCATCGATTGTCTCTTCTAATGCTTCTATCATGAAACCACGCCTACCTCTCGTTCAAAACAACCAATAGTCAAATCATAAGCTTTAACCCGGTATTTGACCTTTGACCTAAGCAGTAGAAATTAATTAAATTTGTTTCAAAACATCTTGTTTTACATTTTCTTATTATTATTGTTATTATTAATAGTCTTGAATTTTACGGCCAAGTTTAAACTTTACCAGGAATAAAATTGAAAGACAAATACTGGCAGAAAGAAAATTACTATCAGGGTTTTTTTTTCTTCTTTTTATTTCACAAGGATGGCAAGATAGGTTTTAAGATATTTTAAGAATACAAAAATAGGCAGAATGACAATAATTGAATCTTATTTCTAGGGCTCTAATTCAAAACATTTTGCAATTTTCTAGAACGTTCAAGCCAATCTGGAAAAGGCTTCTGCCAATAAAGATCTGAAATTCTGAATTCATTAAACTTATTACCAGAACTATTTAGCCTTTAGATATCTTTAGGCCGATTTTCCCACTTTTTATCTCGTAGTAACGATTCTAGCGTCTAACGTTTTATAACATGACCACGCCAACCTCTCCTTCAGAGCAACTATAGTCCCATCATCAGTTATAAACGGGTATTTAATCTTTAATTTGAAAAACGAAGTTGAATAAAAGCTGAACCCATTAATAATATTCTGTATTATTAATTTAATCTTATAATATAAGCACATTAATGATATTTATTATTTATATTAAGATATTTATATAATTTTCATTAGTTTCGGAACTGTCCATTCATCGAGCTAGAAATATAATATTACTCTGTCTTTTTCTTAGAACGGTCTTAACTTGCTTAGAAATAGAATTATTTCTTGTATTCGTAATTTTCTTAACCCCTCTAAACATATTTTTCAAATCTAAAAAAAAAGATCAAAGCAAACATCAAAAATGTAACCCGGTATGAGGATAAAGTTGGATTTTACCTTGTCGAATCATAGAAAAATGGTTGTTTTACGTTGAAACATTTAAATCTTAGGACTGTAGGAATTCAAAAAAAACAAAAAATTGCCAAGGAAACATTTTTTTCTTTTTTTGGAATGCTAGTTTCAATTTTGAAGAATATCAAGAATAAAATGAAAAAATAGCATCGGGTTTTTTTTATTTAAATGAGGTTTTTTTTCGTAGTTATCTAGAATTTCAAGGTTATTTTAGAGATATAATAGTATACAAATAAAGAAAGAACGAGAATATTTTAATCTTGTTTCTAGGATTTAAATCTTAAGATTTTTTTGCTATTTTTTATAATATAAAGGCCGGTCCGAAGCGGGGTTTTGCGTAGTTCGATCTTGAAATTTGGATTCATGGAATTTATGAACGAATCTATTTAGCTTTGGTCTTACTTTTTATTTTGCTTTTTATTTGTTTTTGCTTATATTTTGCTCTTTTTGCTCTTTTATTTTGCTCTTTGGTGAATTAACAAAATGAATATAAGAAAAACTTTTTTGAATAAAATGATAAATAGCACTGGTATTATTATTCTAATCGTGTTTTTTTTTGTAAATCTCTTGAATTGTGATTCAAATTCAGAGATGTAATTATATTAGAAATGTAGAAAGGACACGAATATTTGAGTCGATTTTCTAGGGTTTTAATTCAAAATATATTTGCCATTTTCTAGAACGCCAAGGTCAATCTGGAGAAGGCTTTTGCAAAGTTGGGTCTTGGAACTTGGATTCATAAGCCAGAAGAACAGAACCTCTTTAAACTTGGTGAAAAAGGTCCACTGCCATCAGAGAGTAACGGAAAATCTGAGTAACTAATTATCTACAATTTTGTACTCTTTCTCATGTTTGAAAAATAATAAACTACAGCTTGTCAATTTCTAAAGATTTGTATTATGCTAATATTTTTAGCAAAGGCAGGGGTGCCAATTGAGGGAAGGGTGATTGCACCCTAGAAATTTCGGCCCAACATTCTAATTTGGCCACTAAATTTTGACACTTTTAAAAATACGACTAAAATGGGAGTTTGTGCAATAGACTATTCTGAGTGTGGCCACTAGGCTGCCATCTATGTAATATGTCAGTCGTTTTTTTATGGTGTCCGCTTGTCTTTGGTGTATGCGAACTAGTTAAAATTTTGGAATGTCTTTTTTCTTCTTTTTTTGTTAGTTCGATTCCTATCCCATTTTACTTCTTAACAAAAAACTCCTAATCTTCATGTTTATACACTTTTTCACTAATTAGTCTTTGCCGTGCATTTTTTATTGCAGTTTAATTACAAGTATAAGGTTTCATTAATTTAAATTTAATTCGATACAAGTATATTATTTTCCATTCAATGCCAATTTCAAAATATACAGCATATTCAAGTATACGAAAATCCGAAACCTTGCGCCAGCATTCGATAATAAAAGAGTCTTTTGGACTAGAATATTATTTCAAGCTGAATTTGTCTCCGGATAATTTGTGTCTATGGCTCCAGATCTGAGAGAATAGTTTGCCTTTAGAAAGTAAATTAAAAGTATTCGTAAGAAATGCTCAGGGCCGAGATCATGTTGTACTTGCTCTTTATGTGGTATGGAGGAAGAAAATTTGCTCCATTTTTTGACGGTGTGCCAGGGGCTTTCAGATTTGATATTAAAGTATTTAGGTGATGGGGAAATGTTTTTTCCTGGGATCCTTAAATCTTCATCCCTGGAGACAGTTATAGCAGTGACTGGATTTATAAAAGAGGGTTTAAAAAGATGTAAATAATGGATTTAAGGTTTTTGTTTGTTGTTAGTAGTTATAGCATTTATTTTTGACGCCCTATGTTCTTATTAAACCCCACCCCCCGATAAGAATGGGGACACATTAAAAACTGTTATCACATAGAGTGCTTTTGATATCCTAGGCCGCGAAAAAAAAACACGACAGCACTGGATTACCGCTAGGACCCTGTCAATAGTCGGTGAGAGAAGACAAAAGATGAGCGGCCCTAAAGAAGAAACAAAAGAGCTGCGCGGACAGGTAAAACGCTCGGTTCGTCTGGACCGCCGCCAAATGTGGGAAGATGCTACCGTGTCGTTAGAGAAAGCAGCACGATCACATGATACCCGCAAGCTTTACCGGATCCCGAAAGAGTCCGTTGGCAAAAAAGCTGGTGTCTCAGAAATAGTCAAAGACAGATCAGGAAAAATCATCAGTTGTCAGAAGGAGCGCTTAGCAAGATGGAAGGATCCCTTTCAGATCCTCCTAAACCCATCCCCATCATCCGCTCCTGATTCTTTTCCACCTGCCGTTTCTAAAGAACCCTACGACGTCGAGCTGGATACACCGATCCGAGCCGAAATACTAAAAGCGATCAAGACCCTGAAGAACCACAAAGCCCCAGGCGAAAATGGCCTCCCCCCGGATGGCTACAAACAATGCTCTGAGGTCACCGCTGATCAGCTCCATGGTATTCTTGAATAAGCGTGGAGGATCAATTCTTTCCAAAAAGATTGGAAGACTTCAGTCATTCTCCCTTTCTATAAGAAAGGAGATAAAACCGAATGCAAAAATTACCGCGGAATAAGTCTTATAGACATTGCGGTCAAAATATTCGGGATCATACTCTTGAACCGCTTCAAAGGGGCAAGGGAGGAAAGAACCCGAGGAAATCAAGCCGGCTTTCGGCCAGGTAGAGGCTGTACTGATAATATCTTTGTTTTTCACCTCATTATCCAGCAGTTTGAAAGGTAAAATCTACCCCTGATCTTGATGTTCCTGGACTTCATTGCCACCTTCGACTCTGTCACTCGCCAGAAACTTTGGAAGATCCTAGAGAATGACAGAATGCCACTGAAGTTTGTTGAACTGATGAAGGCATACTATGACGCGTCAGTGAGCCGAGTTCGAGTCTATGGTGAAGAAACTGAATAATTCCTGGTTGAGTTCGGAGTAAAACAAGGGTGTGTCCTCTCTCCGACTCTGTTCAATTATTGCGTCGATTGGGTGCTTGAAAATGCACTGTCGTCCTATCCAGGAGTTCAGATCGGAAAGAATCTTTCACTGACTGACCTCGATTACGCGGATGATGTTGGCCTCCTGTCAGACCCCGCAGAAGCTCATGCTTGACAACGTGGTGGCCTGGGCAGACCTGATCGGCTTGAAAGTCAGCACAGAGAAAACGAAATTCATGGCTATTAACCACGACACAGGATCATTCACACTAACTGTCAATCAAGTTCAGCTGGAAAAAGTCAACTGTTTTACATACTTAGGCTCCCAAATATGTATTGACGGATCCTCCGACGCTGATATCCAACAGAGAATACAGAAAGCACAGACAGTCTTTGCCTCCCTTCGGAAACCCTTATGGAATCGCCGCGAAGTCAGTGTCCGAACGAAAGTGCGAATCTACATGGCACTAGTCCGCACCGTTCTCCTTTACGGATGCGAAACATGGTCGTTAAAACTACAGCATGAGAATACGCTGAAGGTGTTTGAGCATACCTGTCTGCGAAGAATTCTCAGAATACAGCTGCGTGACCGTATCTCCAGCGCGGATCTACGTAGAATGTGCAATATTCAGAGAGATGTTGCGCTCACTATTAAAGAACGCCGTTTGAAATGGTTGGGCCATGTTTTACGGAAGCCGCCAGAATACTTGCCTCGCCAAATACTTCTAGTCGAGCCTATTAGCTCCTGGAAGAGACGTCAAGGAGGACAGAGGAAATATTGGTGGAACCTGGCCAAATCAGACCTTGAACCTATCGGGGGATTCAGAAAGTTCGGACACAGATGGTCAACTCAGTGGCTTGCTTTTGCAGAGCAGCTGGCAGAAGATCGCTCAACGTGGTCCAAGAAGGTCTCCAAGATCATCGATGCCGGGCGAGGTGGAAACGCCTGATTCCCGCCACAAGTAAGTAAGTATAGCATTTATTTAAGTGTATGCTGGCTGTTGTCTTATGTAATCATTGTAATGTTTGTGCATGGCCTAGCGCCTGAATAAATTATCTATCTATCTATTTATCTATATAGAATATAATAAAACATATATAAATACTAACCAAGGGGTCGGTCAGATGGCAGGCATAAAAAGAAGAATAAAATTTTGTGTATACTGAGGACTACAAGAGAAAATGTTTTGTACCCTGCTCCCGAACACAAATTGTAGTTTCTCCGTACCTCCCCCTCCCCCCCCCCCAAAAAAAAAGTTTTCTGAAAAATACCATATGGCAAAACAGGGTATGCTCTTTTGTGATGTTTGAAAACGGAGTGAACTCTGGTTGTAGAAGTACCTTAGAGAAATACTAGCTTCAGCTACCCACTGTATAACCTCACATGGTTAACTAGGAAGTACGAGCACTTAAAAAAAGAAGGGACGACTTATTCAATATTTTTGGGACAAAATTGACTTTTTTAATTTTGAAGGTTTGTATTGCCCTATTAGTCTAAGATTTTTAAACAGCAAGCTCAGAAATCATAAAAATCAATTTTGGTGGAAATCGAACATCATTTTTTATATGCGTACGTATTATCTTTTGATATAGGAAAGTTATTCTGCGACTTCAGATCAGTAATTTGTTCCTTTTTCAACATAGATAATTTCGGAGACCACACTGCCTTTCCATGACGATAACAGTTTTACTTCTGATGACGGTCACTGCATATGTGACAGAAATATCTGGTATTTTTGTGAATTTCTATCCATGTTTGTGAAACACTGTCTATTAAAAGGATTTTATCCCTATTTGAACTTATACTTTTTCAAAATGTCTTTAAAGTTTCAACTTAACAACCTTAGCCCGTTCCTTTGATATTGCTGTTGTGTCCTTTTGAAAGTCCTCTTGCATATAGTATGTTTTGATTTTGTTTGACATCCCCCTCAACATTTTGAAAAGTTTTACCTTAATATTCTTTGCCTTTTTGGAGACAAAGGATACCAAATTCCACCTTCCCCAATAACTCACCTTGCATATAAACAATGGGCAACTTATATAACTTACATTACTTGCTGTATCATCCCTGGGGATACAGTTATTAAACTTAATCGACTATTTTTAACAAAATGGCTATTCCGAAAATTTGATCAGAGAATTTTGATATCTTTGGAGGGAGGGCAGCTAAAAATAGAATAGGAGTGAGACTGGTTGCCTTCCGACCACTTTTTCACACCTTCCTCAACATGCTCTGAAAGTTTAAGCTTAATATCATCTTCTGTTCTTGTGATATTGGGCTCCCGCCCCCCCCCCCTGGCTGAATGATGCTGCCTTATTTTTATATTTTTGTTCTGAGATTTCTATTATATAGCATTAAAAGTGCCAATTAGATGAGGTTTGCCCCCTCCCCCTGGAATTCAGCTTATGGGCGCCCATGGAGGCTGGGGGAGGTGTGTCAACCCTAGAGGCATAATTATTTGACCTTCGGAATGTTTTGAACAAAATAGGTATTTCAAATTTTTTGATCTGATTCATTTAGGAAAGGGGGCATGGGGGGGGGCTGGTTGTCTTTTGGTCAATTTTGACTGTCTTAACTTTTTATTGGGGACTCGATTTCCCAATGAAGGGTAATTTTATGGGAGAAGAATGGTTCACAGGGGGAATTTTCGAGGGAAAATTTTCAAATAATTTTAAATTTAAAAATGCAATCGTTAGGGATAGAGGGGATTTTCTGCGGGGGAGAAGTTCCTGTGGAAAGTTCCTCCAGGGGAATTTCCTTTGGAGGGGGAGTTTTCTACAAGGGAGAATTTTGGGAGGGATTTTGATTGAATTTCCTTTCTTTTAATATCGCAGCAAAGTACGACAGGTAAGCTAATTTAATCATAAATAACGAAAGCCTAAAGTATCAAGAATTAGTCAAGATAGATACAGTTTTTCTATTTGTTCGAAATGGGGGGACTATGGTGGATGATACAGGTACAAGACCTTACTTAGGGCTTCCCATGTGTTTTTCTGTTTTTGATTTCGTCAGCGTTGATTCAATTTACGGGTACAAGGGCTGAAACAAGAGTGACACATGGCAAAATGCATTGGAAATATATGGTTATGGCTATATATTTGCGCATTGGGGAGGGGGGTAAAGTTTAGCAGGAGCGTCTTCAAAATGTGTTAACTACAATTTTTCTGCATATTCTGAAGTACGAATTGTTTTCGTAACATATTTACTTCTCAGTAGCCAAACTTCTAGGCTAATATCCCTCCCCCAGTAATACAGGTTGATATTCCTTGGATGATTATAATTTCAACAAGTTTTTACATTCCCATCACTTATAAAGCACATATTTAACGTGTTTTAATTCTGGAAATATTTATGCAATATTAGCCCCAGATTTACAATCTGGGGCTAATACAATTCATGTAAACCAGTTTTGGTGCGTGTTAGCACATCAATTATGAAATATATAATTAGTGTTGTCATTTAGGACTGTCATACTACGATACAGAGGATATAACGATTAACTCTCAATTATTAAGGACCAATCCAGGGGTGGTACGGTCCCAAGGACTTCATTTGAGTCCTACAGAGTGGAGCAGTGTCAAGACCAGCAGTGTCAATGGGAAAGGGGCAGGAAGATGGCTTATTTTGTGATTCTTCTCAAGATTTTAGTGATTTTAATTTTGACATAGTGGCTACCGCGCTCCGAGGAGAACACAACATAACATCAACTACATTTTTTCCTTTAATCAATAGGGAATATGTGTCGAATCCTACAGGGAGTTGGAGCAAGTCTACAAAAAAATCCAACCAGAAGGATTCTGAAAAAAAGCGCAGACGAGAAGAAAATACGTATTTTTTTAATACGTATTAATACGTAAAATACATGTTTAATTTTTTTTTGTTCTTCTTTCTTACCCCTATTGCCCACCAGGTTCTTTGGCTAGTTAGTAACATAAAGAAATCTACATTTTTTGGGAAGGGGGATTATCAGAGGTCCCCCTTCCCCTTATACAGGCCTGAATGTAATATAGGTATTTTAACCAGAAAACACTTTTCCATTAACCATTACAGAATAAAATAAGAATTAGAAAAATGAAGCGAAAAAGAGAATTAAATTATTATTCCCCATGCTATCAAGCCCCCCCCCCCCCCAAACATATAAAGAAATTAATTATTTTTTTGACTGCTTGCTGTATGAACTATGCGGTGGTCTGGTCACATAGTGCAGTCCACATAGCGTAGAGGACCCTTTAGAAAGGCCTCACCTAATATTAAGGAATACCCTAGGTTTCCACTCAATGATTAACGCAGGCACACGATTGCTTAGATTTAAGACAAAGAATCGCAACTCTCTCTGCGTTAAACCACTAGAAGAAGCATACGGTCAAGCACTTTAAATTACTAAAAAGAAACTTGAGATTTTACCAGAGATTAGAGAAAACACCCACCATAATATTTTTTACTTTAGTCATTTGACACATTTGGACTGGAAACACCCTCGAGGAAGGCATCACCTCAAATAAAGGAATACCCAAGGTCAGTTCCACTCAATGAAATGTAGAAACAATGAAATGCTACAGAGCTCCAAGATTACTCAAACTGATGGCAAAGAGTTATAACTATCTCTGCGTTAGAACACTAGAAAGAACATCAGGTCAAGCACTTCAAATTACTAAATAGAAACTTAAGAGAATTTACCCCGTTGGATTCCTTAATGATTTCGCTCTGTTAATAGTTCTTCTAGGAGTTGTCACAGCTCTTGATTTTCCCACGGACTCGTCAACGCGATCATACAATAGCATATAAGCATTCCAATATCTTTGTCTGGTCTCTGGGAAACCACTTGCTGGAACCAAAAAAATAACAACAAAATGTACATAAATACCTAAGAGACTTGAAAAAGAGTGCAGAAAAGATAAAAGAAAGAAGCAAGTTAAAAAAAATACTATGAAATATAAATTTACCAAACACCTAGACTATAAAATATCTTAAAAAAGCTATAGAGTACAAAAAATAAGATTGTGAACTGAAAACGTTACTAGTAAACAAACACACAATTGGAACTTATCTTTTTTCCAAGAATTCACCTTCTCCTTTAGTGTTAAAACTTTATTTATTATTGTTGTTTCATTTCATATTTTGCTTATTTAGATGTTTAGATGTTTAGTGGTAATAGCGTAGGCAACTTCATTTTTGTTTTCTCGTTTTGGACATTTAGAATTTTTTTTTTGTGTGTTAAGAAGAAGGATGATTTTTTTTTTCTTTCACAGCCTGTAAGCATAACACCAGGCACGCGTTATGCGTATAAAATTAACGTTAGCATTTATTGCAAATAGAATTATTCTACTATAATAAAGGGATGGGGGAAGGGATGTGATGGTGTAGCGATAATGGATTGTTGTTTGTTATGGGTTGTGATAGAAAAATTAGTATTTGAATCAAACGTATTCTTATTAATCAAAACAAAACCCGGTTTTCTCAATAAGTCAGGTATGAATGGCATAGGTTTATTTCCCTATTTCTTATTTCTTATGCTCGAACCGGATGCTGTAATTTCTCTTATATACATATTAATCGAATTGTATTTTAATGCTGATATTGAATCTTTTTGAATTATTTCATTTAATTTAATCCATTAAAAGTTACGAGAAATTAAGAATTATTGAACTATAAATTTTGACGTCTCAGAGCTTTGTTTCCCTGGCACAATTAGATCTTGCTTCAGAGACGCGAATACTTATAGGCTAGCAGGGGTTAGAAACATTCTTCTAAGCTGTGGCGATGACAACTTTTTGGTGTTTGCAGGGATGAAAAAACGTGGCCTCTTCTTCTCGGGCTATCTGGAGATCAGATTCCTTTGGGAGCATTTACCTTGGAGACTTACGAACTAGTTACCTATTATTGGACTAGACGCAGACATATAAATGAAATAAACACAGATAAAAAAGACAATAGATTTATTGAACTTACATGCTTAGTTGCACAGCAACGGGTCACTTCAATGACAATAACGGTGACCAAAATATAATAATTTCGTACTAATCGTTTAAGATCTGACTTCATATTAAAAATAAAAAACACAGTTACCCCACTCCAAAACGCGGTTCCTTCATCCTGCACTGTAAGGACTGCCCACCATTGGCCCAAGAGGACCAAGGATGTAAATCTTTCATCCAGTAATCTTTTTTAAATATTTCTATGATTCAAGCATTCACACGGTTTTTTGCCATTTAAACTTCCTTAGAAATATCGTACATAGCATTTTTCTTGCTCCTAATTATCTTAGCGAAATTCGAACGACTAGCGTCGTTGTTCGACTGAAGCTAGAATGCAATTTATCTTTTTGCTGATTAAAATTTTTAGACTCTAGGAAGCGGTATTTGAACTCAATTAGGGGACGTTTAATTTCTGCCCGAATCATCTTTAGAAGGAAAGAATCTTATATTTTAAATATATCGGTACACATCACCCTCCCCATTAATTAATGACGTCCCGTCATTAGTAAATGCTCATTAGAAGTGCTTAAAAATTTTTAATTTTTTATTTTATTCCAAATCCCTATTCAAATTTCATCTATCGGACCAAGATTACTTTTGGTTGTAGTTTAGATAGTATGCTAAGGATTTTTTTTTCTATATCTAGCACTGATAACTTTTATATTTCCAAAAAAGTTGGGGCTATTCCATTTTTACATTTTTTATTGCTGTTTATAAGACGTACTACATACTATCTAAACAACGTTAAGTGAATAACATGATATTATTACACCTAACTCCACTTGTGGTACATACATAAATGTTTTATAATATACAATATTTGGTTCATCATATTCATTTATGACATTAAAACACTTTCACTATTAGGATTTTTGAATTTTCTAAGTTATCAGGAAGTAACACATGTAGATTCACATCTATTCATCACCTTTCGTGTCCTTATTTTACTACACCCTTCTGTTGTAAATAATTGTCCTTCACTCTTTTTGTCTTGGCAACAATTTCGAAGCATTTACGATATAGTTTCTTCGTGGAAGAGTTCGAGTCTAGTTGTCTTTACATGACAAGTTCTCCCTAATAATCAACTGGTAAATGACCGTTAAATATCGTTCTAATAGTCAACTGGGAAATGATTCTTCCCACTTCAGGTGCTGGTGTTTTTCTTGTCAGCATATCATTTTTAGGATTTTTGAGGCACATGTATTCTCGCGTAAAACTGTTCATTTGTGCCTTTTGAGACAGGTTGTCGTCTTACTATGGTGACTCTTTTAATATATTATATTTAAGTTCAACTTCAAACATCTTTAAATATCATTCAACTTCAAATGTCGTTAAATATCGTTCATATTGTATTCATCGATGTTGTTCTCAGAATTGAATTTTAAATTGTGTTTAATTTTGGATTCAAACCTTAAAATTTTTTTAAGTATCATTTAACTTCATATATCGTTTATCGTGTGCTGATCGATGGGGTTCTCAGAATTGAACTTCAAATTGTCTTTAATTTCGGCTTCAAATATCTTCAAATTTAAAATTCATTTAACTTCAAATATCGTTAAATATCATTTAGCTTCAAATATCATCACTATACTGTCAAATTATTCTGGGGTCCATAGTGAGTATCAAAGGCGATATCTACGTATTTATATCTTGTACAGACCGATGGGTTTCTGTGATTATATAGTTCGTTAAAGTACTTGATACTGAGGTTCGAATATAACGTTACCTGATACGATACCTGATACGTAGTATGGTTCATAGTCGAAGAAACGACGATCGAAGGTAACTGTTGTTTTCGTAGACGAAGCTGGGATGAAAACTGCCTGGAGTTATGGTGAGTACTCTTCGTTGGTTGAGATATGATGAAAATAGATGCTACTGGGTCATATCTGTACTGGGCAGCTCATTGTAATGATCAATAACCAATTTGCCATTTAATTCCTGTAATAAAAATAGCGAGGCAGAATCACACGTTCTTTAAAGTAAACACTCATAGTACAAATAAGTCACGTATTAATTGGGTACATTAATTTCTAAGCTATGAGACAGAATTAAATAAATACACTAATATTAGTACTCACAATGAAAATCTAAAACAGAAATGTCTTCAAATTTGTTTTAAGAACGGAAATATCGATATTAAATAAACATTATTTACCCTACATTATTAAGTTTGAGGTCCACTTTTACAATATTTTCATGCCTGCATTGTTCACGCAAGTCCGTGCTGTTTAAGAAACGCATGTGCAGCGTCATAACCGCACGGTTTTACGCAAACGATACTACAATGGGGGAACAAGACATAACAAGGACGAGTGGAGACCTCTCTACCCATTCGTCTTCTAATGTCCTCCCTATTTCTAGGCTTAGACGTTCTCATGGGTTTCCGGGTTTAACGTCAGCATTTCAGCTGTTTCCCCGTGTTCTTCCCTTGGTTTTCGTCTTCTTATTCTTAGGATTTTTCCGTAATTGCAAGTCAACATTGGTGCCTCATATTCGACTTTCGAATAAGGTCATTAGATGCAGGATTCCAAGCTTGCCCGCGTAGATTCCAGTTGATGCTTGGCAAAGAATAAAAGCGTAATGAACAACTGGCATCAATATCTTTTTAGAAGGCTATTGGTTGATCAAATCCTTCAGAACTAAGTAAATAAATATGATATATTTATATCATATAAAATAAAATAATTATAATCTGCACTAAGATAAAATATTTCATCTAATTAGACGCTTCCTTACTGATAATTTCTTGTTTTGGATAATATCCATCTTGGTTAGGAAATGGGTCGATTTTTCATAGAAAATATGAGGGAGACCTGAGTTAGTATAGGTAAGATATAGATCTACTGACTTGCGAAAATATGCCACAATAATTAGAGCACAAGATATGTCATAGATAAACCAATGAAATTAAAGAACATTTTTGTCACAGAACTATAGAACAGTGATCTCTCTGTTATTGTATACGTCGTGGATATAAACTAATGAAATTAAGTTGTTTTTTTTTCGCCAAGGAGCTAAAGACATTAATGTCTTTGTTTCTCTTTGGAAGTAATGTTTAACACAGAGCTGTACGACAGCAAACGTCATTGATATAATATAATGAAATTAAAAGCTTTTCTCTCTTTTTTTTACCTCGGAGCTATAAGAAAGTAAACTCTCTGTTTCTCTTTCAAAGCATTCAGATCCAGAAACGAAAACTGAACTAACTCACAGAAGTTTCAATTCAACCTTTAAGTATTGTTTTGATTGGCCCTGATTGGCATAAAAATACTAATTTCTTACACTTGAAGGACTGATAAATATCCCTTCCTACGGTCGTTTAAAGAAAATATCAAAAAACAAAAAATGGGCGTTTGTTCCTCCCCCGGCTTCCCACAAGAAGTGGTCCAACGCCAGTTGTCGTTTTCAGTAGACCACTAGCTTCCTACCTTTGTTTATTTTCTATTCCCACATTTCTCTCTGATCAACAATGTTTTGAGATCACTTGTATTATTTTTTTTTCATTAATATTGCCTTGGTTAACTTTACTTGCACATTTTTAAATTTATTATGGTGTTAAATTTAACATATTTGAAATTTGTCTTTACATTAATTAGGGATATTTTCATCTGTCAGGTTTTTTAACCGTTCTTCCTGACTGTGTCGTTATTTTCTCCTCTGTTTCTTGCGGTTTTCTCTTTTTCGGTTTGTCTAGCGAAATAAGGTTAAACTTTTTGTATTGTTTTTTCAAAAATTCTTGCCCTTTTACTTTAATTTTTTTCCCGTGTGCGGCTGCTGAGGTCGGCCTTGATTTCCTTATTTCTTTAGCTACTATTTGGTCTGGTTCGACTTCAGACTCTTCGGAACTGGTTGACGAGGAATCCAGATTAGAATTCTTAGAGGTGGCACTTTTTGAGGTATCACCTGCCATCCCGTCGCAAATTTCTACTCCCCTGGAAGTAGAAGGTTTATTCCCTAAGTCCTCGTTTTGAGTTTTCAACTCGGGAGATTTGAAAGATTCTTGAGAGCTTAGGGAGGAATCAATAGTTTTTGCGGGGTTCCTCCATTGTTTGAAGGCCATGTCCTCAGGGGGATGGGGCATTTTTTGCACTAGAGTTTCTCTCCATGAAGTCCACTGTTTAGGTTTGGCCTTGGATACAGTTATATCATGATATTGACCTTGCTGGTCATCCTTTGGAGTTTTATTCCCGGGCAGTGTACTTTGACTCGTTTTTATGGGAAATTTTATTAAATCCATAGCTTCTCGCAGGTTTGTTTTAGTTAAATCTTTGGTAGGAGTTTTCTTTACAGTAATACCGGGGGTTTCTACGGCTCTGTTTAATTCTTCCTGTAAAGACAGGGGCCTTTCTATCGGTTTTGCGGGGGAAACCATATCGTCTGTAAATATTTTGGGGGGACATGGGGTCGAAATTATATGGAGTAAGAACTGGGTTTTTGGATATATTGTATAATCTAAATTTCTTGTGCCTGCTGATGAATAACTTTTTGGATTTTTTGGCGTTTTTATTTCAGGAAAAAATCCTGGTATTAGGGATTTTTTCTTAGGAACAACTAAATTTTCCATTGCTAAAAATTCTTCAAAGTTTTGTTCATCACTGTCATTTTCAAAATAATCTTGTTTAAAATTGAAAGGTTTTAGCTCTGCCAATATTGAGCTAGGGGGCTCATTTTCCGAATCTGACGAATCAGTAGAAGAGGGATGTGACACCCATCTCTCTGGAAATTTGGCTCTTTTTATTCGGCTAACATGCGCCTTGTAAGTTCTTCCACTATCGGAGTTTTCCATTTTAAAGGTATATTCATTATCGTACTTTTTGACTATTCTGTACGGTCCAGAATATTTGTTGGAGAGTTTTTTTCCTTCCGTTTTTGCCTCGTTCTTTAGGTAAACTAAGTCTCCTAATTTGAAATCTATGTTCCCCTTAACTTTGGGTTGGTTTCTTAGTTCTTGGTTTATTTTACATTTTTCCAACTCTTGCCTAACTATTTTATAAGTTTTCCTCATCCTATTTATGAATTCTTGTTTATAATCTTCTGAGTCGTTATAATACTGCCGAGATTCAATAATTTCATCATACTGGATTCTAAAATCTCGACCAAAAAGTAAATAAAATGGATTGTCTCTGGTTGTTTCGGAATAAGTAGTGTTGATTACGTTTGTTAAATAGGGTAAGAATTTATCCCAGTCACTCTTATTTTATTTTGTGTAAAAAATTAGAAAATTAAAGAGTAATTTATTACTATTTTATATTTTGCCATTAGCTTGTGGATGGTACGGCGCTGTCACTATTTTATCTATGTTAATGTAATTTATTTAATCTTTTTTTACTTTTGCAACAAAATTACTACCGTCGTTACTCAAAATTTTATTAGGAATGCCAAATTGTAAAAATAATTTTGCTAATGCCTTACTTGTGGCATAAGCACCTTGATTTTTTAATGCTTTTGCAAAAGTAAATCCGGAAAAATAATCTATAACCGAAAGAATACAAGTATGGCCTCTGCTAGAAACAGGTAAGCCTCCACTTGTCCCGTATAGGTCAAATGAGATAATATCGAAGGGGTAAATTGCTACCGGGACCCTTCCCATTGGAGAATTCGGATAGGCTGGGGGAATTTTTCTCAAATTACATTCTTCACATGTACTTACCAATTCTTTGAGTTTTATCAGTACCGATTGTACGTAAAAATATTGTTTTAATTTATGGAATGTTTTCATAACTCCTAAATGTCCACCTGTGTCCGAATGAAAATATTCAAATGCAAGCCCTATCAAGTTTTGTGGTAACACCGGTATTATCGAGGTTTGGTTTCTATTTGTCTCAGCAGTCACAATTCTACACAGCATTTCATCATCAAGGTCGTAGTAAAAATTATCTATCTCCTTTCTAAGAGTTTTGAATTTATCCGGTAACGCCTTATCATTCACAAAATAATCAATTAGTGCTACACACACTTCGTCCTTTTTTTGCTTTCTTTTTATATTTTCCAAAGACAAGGGACAATAGTTAATCTTATTTTCTTTTACTGCGTCTTTGACTTTGTTTTTCTTACATCCATGTTTGCTTTTAGCATTAATAGCATTAACTTCATTTTCTTCAGTTTCCGACGGACTATTTTCTGGATATCTACTCTAAAACTCGCAAACTGTGTTTTGTTTTCCCTTTAAATGTTCAAATTCATAATCTAGGTCTTGTATTTTCATAATCCATTTAGCCAGAATGCCCGTGGGGTTTTTAAATGTGCGCAGATACTGCAAACTCTTATGGTCTGACCGTAGTATAAATTTTCTACCAATTAAATAATGCCTAAATTTGTCCAAGTGGTAGATAATAGATAGTAATTCTAAGTTTGTGGCGGAATAACTGATTTCGCCTTTTGATAAAGTTTTACTTGAATAGCATATAACTTTTTCTATTTGTTTGGGTGTTCCCTGTAGAGGGTTAGGGTTTCCTTCTGGGATTATTTGTGAAAGGATAGCGCCTATTACTTTTGAACTAGCATCAGTGGTAACCACAAATCTTCCGTTTTTAAAATCAGGGAGTGACAAAATTGTTTCAGAAGTGAGTGCCTTTTTGAGACGGTCTAGGAAAGTTTGAGGTTCCTGGGACAAAGTAATATTGTGGAATTTTCCGTTGGTTAGTTCCATGAGTGGTTTCTCAATTTTGGAATAAGTGAGTACAAATTGCGTTTCTATAATTGCGTTTCTAAAGTAGCCTGTAGGTTCTAAGATTTTTCTTAATTATTTTTTTGTTCTGGGGGGCTCGAGGTTTACAACACATTTTATTTTATCAGGGTCTGGGGATATCTTTCCCTGTGTTACTAGTACTCCTAAAAATTTAATTTTGGATTGAAATAAATTTACTTTCTCGGGCCGGCATTTTAAATTTCCTTGCCTGAACTTCTCGAACACCTCAGCTAAAGTTGCTAAGTGTTGCTCAGTGTTTTCCCCCACGCATATAATATCATCAACAAAATGAATTAAATTCTTTAATCCTCTTAACAGGTGCAATAGGGGTCTACATAACGCGCTTGAACTTGTTTTAAGCCCAAATGGTACCTTTAAGTATTCATAAGATCCATATTCGGATGCTGAAAATGCAGTTTTATGGAAATCCTTTTCGGCTATTTTCACTTGGTGGTAGCCTTGGGTAAGGTCCAAAGAAGTAAAAATTTTGTTTTTGCTTGAAATTGAGTTAAGAATTTCGTCTATTCTTGGTAGAGGAAATTTATCGCTAACTACTTGTTTGTTGAGAGCCCTATAATCTACTACGAGTCTAGGATCTCCATTCTTTTTTGGTATTAAGATCACTGGTGCACTATACAGACTTATAATTGGGCGTATAATTTCATTTCTTTCTAATTCGTGGATTTTATTTTGTAACCACTCTTTGTGCTTATATGCCACATAGTATTTTTGTATCGCAACAGGATTACCGGTCATTAAAATTTAATTTCCGTAAAATTGTATCAGCCCGATATAATCTTAAGATTCAGAAAATACATCCTTAAATTTCCATAATAATTCGCATAATTTTTTCTTAAGTTCCATATGCGTAATATGATCCATTTTTAAATTTGTTTAAAAATTTCGATTTAGTCAGAGGATATTCGTTATTTGAGGTTTTAATACCGTTAACTAGGTTTATTTTAAAAGTTTCCCTTCTATTTAAATCATTTTATGTTAAAACTTGGATTTGGACTAAACAATTCCCTTTTTTAATTGTAATTGTCTCGTTTTCATGGTTATTGGTTACCCAAATAAAACCCCCCCCTTTGTCATAAGGTGTAATCTGTTCCTCTCATAACAGATTTTCAGGTATTTCAGACGGTGTCGCAAATCATATCTCTGATTTGCTAATTACTGGTTCGATCAACTGGTATATTTCAATTTTTGCATCGTTTTGGGAGGGATTTCTGTTTTCCTTATCGCAAATCCGTAATATTTTTCTTCATTTACATTGTTTATTAGATTCATGGTGGCACTATTCTGCGCCATTGCAGCATCTTGTGGCGTCACGTTAGGTTTTATTATGTTCTTCCATAATTCCGCTATTTTTTTAACTTCATTTGATCTGCACCGTTGCATATTTCTTATTTTTATTTTTGCAGCTTCAATGCTGTTATTATTTAAATATAATTCATTCTGCAATATTTCCCTGGTTAATTGATCAAGTTTCTAATCAGGCCTTGTGTTTGTCAGACATGATGTTCAAAATAATTCGCCATTATAACGTTAAGACGTGGGTGTAGTCGAATGTTATATTTTTAGCATTTGTGACGATTTTTTAAGGTAAAAATTTTTTCCCCTATCTTAGCTGGGTATACAAGCTTCTTGTTGGCTACGTCTAATAGTATTCCATTAGACCTTAGGAAATTTGCCCCTATAATAGCTTCATATGGGAGATTATCACATATAATAAAATTTGTCATGAAGGTTCAGGTATCTCTTTTACGTTTAAGCAAATTGACCCTTTTACATTTAATTTATGACCTGTAAAACTTGTTAAATTGGGATTATTAGGGTCCCTTTGTCGCCTAATGTGCAGAGGCAACATATTAAATACGCAAGAGTTTATGATATTTACAGTAGCTCCGCTGTCAACTAAGGCCGTAAAGTATACGTTTTCTACACAAAAATCATTAAATATAGGTAGCTTGTTATTAATATCATTACAAGAAGGCACTAGTATTGTCTTGGACCTATTAAATATTCCTGGCACCCTCTGGGTCCAATTTATGTTTCTGAGGGGCCCAAAACGTTTCCCTGGTGATTTATTTCC
This sequence comes from Artemia sp. Qi Xiang Cuo, assembly GCF_049724085.1. Taxonomy (NCBI): domain Eukaryota; kingdom Metazoa; phylum Arthropoda; class Branchiopoda; order Anostraca; family Artemiidae; genus Artemia; species Artemia sp. Qi Xiang Cuo. The sequence continues at coordinate 30,942,616 of NC_142813.1, forward strand.
TGTATAGGTTCTCTTAATAGATATTCAGGCGTATTAGGTTCCGTAGGCATATTTGAATGATTTACGTCAGTCTGTCTTCTCCAAGTATTATTGTGGTAACGTGGATGTCTCGTGTCAGTGCCGTTTGCTGGCGCTGACTGCCAGTGCCGTTGGCTTGTAAAATTTTCATTTCTCATCAGCAAATTTTCATGATTTTTGTATTGCATTCTCGCCTTGGCGAGTATTTAGGTTTTCAAACCGATAATTAATTTGCCTGTTGGGGAGAGGGCTATACAAATTTGGTTGGTACGCGTTATAAGGTACTGATTGGCGCAATCCCCCCTGGCTATAGCCTATTGCACGACCGGTGCTAAAATTTGTTCTTTCGAACAAATGGTTGCCGTAATTTTGCGTATTACCGACAGCATTTCTTGGTATAGGATTCGGGACATAGTGGCACTCTCTCGCTATGTGGCCAGCACGATTGCAATTATGGCACCTTATTATTGTAGGGTTAATGGGCTGAAAACGTACTGTTTTCTGCCTAGCAGGTTCTGGCTTTTTATTTCTTTTTGCTACTGGGGAATTATCCCTTGAAAAGAAATTGGGGGTTGCCTTATTGCCCTTGAAGATTAGGCTCGTGTTTGAGTTGTCTAGCCTATTTATTTTTGCATTACCATGATTAGAAGCCATTTTATCAACTTCAATTAATCGCTCTACTTCTTGGACTGCAAGATCCAACGTCTGAATATTTTTGGATATTATTGCTCTATATAGTTTTGGGGGTAGCCCTTGCAAAAAGGTATTTAGTGACTTTTTCATACAGTTGCCCCGAACCACTTCCGTATTTTGCTTCTACGGAAATGCTTATGTTATCAAGATAGTCCCTTATATTCTGCGAAACATTAAAGCTTACTACTTCGTGTTTTCATTAATCTATAGAACTGGTTTCTATCAATATCTCTTTGAATTCTTTTAACAAGTCATCAACGGTATTTATTGGCAAGTTGGCGTCATTGACTATGGTATGTTCGACCTGTTTTAGAAAGGTTAATGCCTGGCCTCTTAATCGTAGAAGCAGCATGTCTTTTAATGCTCCAACGTCTGTTTTTGTTAATTGTACAAACTGGGTCAATTGGATATTAAATTCGTCAATATCTGACTGACCATTGTACTCTGGTATAGATTTTGCGATCTCTATATTTTTTGCGACTAACTTTTGTACTATTAATAACTCGTTTAGGTCGTCCATTTTTTTTTTTTTGCGTTTATATAAACTTAAAATTTGAATTTACCTATTTTGGGGTAGTCTATTATCTCCTATGAGATGTAAGGGGTTTGCTGTGGTAGACTAGTGGTAATAGGCCTAATCACTTTACTTATATGTCTGTATCTTTCCAACAATTTAATTTAAATTACAGATTTCAAACAGCCTAACTAGTTCGCAAGTTTTTCTCCAATTTCCGACACGCGCCCTTTGTAGCGATAATAGATTGTTGTTATTATGGGTTGTGATAGAAAAATTAGTATTTGAATCAAACGTATTCTTATTAATCAAAAACAAAACCCGGTTTTCTCAATAAGTCAGATATGAATGGCATAGGTTTATTTCCCTATTTCTTATTTCTTACATTTGAACCGGATGCCGTAATTTCTCTAATATATATATTAATCGAATTGTATTTTAATGCTGATTTTGAATATCTTTGAATTATTTCATTTAATTTAATCCATCAAAAGTTATGAGGAATTAAGAATCATTGAACTATAAATTTTGACGTCTCAGAGCTTTGTTTCCCCGGCACAATTAGATCTTGCTTTAGAGACGCGAATACTTATAGGCTAGCAGGGGTTAGAAACATTCTTCTAAGCTGTGGCGATGACAACTTTTGGTGTTTGCAGGGATGAAAAAACGTGGCCTCTTCTTCTCGGGTATCTGGAGATCAGATTCCTTTGGGAGCATTTACCTTGGAGACTTACGAACTAATTACCTATTATTGGACTAGACGCAGACATATAAATGAAATAAACACAGATAAAAAGACAATAGATTTATTGAACTTACATGCTTAGTTGCACAGGAACGGGTCACTTCAATGACAATAACGGTGACCAAAATATAATAATTTCGTACTAATCGTTTAAGATCTGACTTCATATTAAAATTAAAAAACCTGGGAAAACTTATCTCATTATGCATAAGATCAGTACAGGCAGTAACCCATCGGTGCGGAAAAACCCTATCGAGTTCCAGCAGCAAAACGACACCTGGTAGAAACCGAAGTGGCTAAGATGCTGCAAGAAGGAATTATAAGACCGCTAGAAAGTGATTATGCGTGACCGATGGTACTAGTACCAAATATAGATGGGACAGTGCGGTTCTGTGCCGACTATCGGGAACTAAATAAAATTTGAAGGCAGAAATGTTACTTATTACCTCGCACTGATGAGATCCTTGAGGGAACGGGAACGGGTAAATTTATCAGCAAGCTAGACTTAACCCGAGGATATTGGCAGACAAAAATGCACCCTAATAGTATATACAAGACAACATTTGTGACACCAAATGGTCTATACGAGTTTCTCGTAATGCCATTCGGGACTCAAGGAGCAAGTGGGCGATTCCAAAAGCTCATGGATCGTGTTCTCAGAGATTTGAAATCCTGTCGCTGCTACATCGACGATATTGTGATCTTCAGTGACACTTTCAAGGACCACCTGCGATATATTGAAGCCAAAGTGGTGCCTCTCTTGTAAATAGTGCTCAAAGTGGCCCTTCCTCTTTTCTCGTCATAAATGAGGCCTCGAAAGAAGAAATCATGAAACCGTGTCTAAGGGGGAAGGGATGTGATGGTTTATCATTTTTCTTTTCTTATTTTCACGTTGTGATTTTTATTTTCTGACATTGTAGTTCGTAAGTGTGCGATTTGAAAAAGGCTAATTACCTGTTTTGGTGGAGAGCCAAAATATAAGCTAGTTTCGTTTTGAATGAATGTTTTTCGTATGAAATGGTCAGACCTTTCCTGAACTTTGTAGAATAAAGACCCCTGTTTGAAAATTTTTGTACTTTGTGAATTTAGACAGCGATAACGGTTTCTGATTGAGACCAATTTTAGGACTTGGGTTCTAATTATTGGTTGCTATAGTAAAGTTGCCACATATATTCGTTTGATCACACCTTAACCGAAACATGTCAACTTGATAGACTTATTAAATGAAAACAGTTCCTCAATTCACCTGATAACAACACTAAATTTGCTGTTTACGTCTTCGTTTGCTACGCGTTCATGATGAATGCACTCGATAACGGTACTAAATTTGCGTCAAAACGATATTTCCCCTTCAATTATCTATTTCAATCACATTTACTAATTTGATAATTAGTTTTTTGATAATTAGCGGATTTAATAATTTGAATATTACTCTTCATTTCTAAATTTGCCGATAATGCTTCTCGTACCAATACTAAATTTGACATTCATGTGTTTGCTCACTATGCATGTGCGATTCCAATAATAAATTCACTTATGAATTCACTCTATAACGATACTAAATTCACGTCCAGATATTTCTTATTCATTTACGCATTTCGATCAGACTTTACGGATAAAATAAAATACAAATTATTCTTCGTTGCCAAATTCATCTGATAACGGTATTTTCCGTGGTGATACTAAATTTGGTATCTTTTTTTCGATAGTTATTGGTTAAAAAAAAGAACACCATTGATTAGAATATCGTAATTAAACAAATATGGTAACATTTTCTTTTTTTTGAGAGACGGAGGATCTAAATAAAGCGTCCCCATCCCCCCTTGTACAGTCAAATCTGGATTTTCTCTCATAAAATTATTCGACCCGCAAGGCAAGTGTATAAGTCAGATTTTAGGAATGGCAGCTTAATAAGGAACAAATTCTGTAAAAAAAGGACATTAATTGGAATTACTCAATTAAATTAAATTTAACAATTCAGTAGTATGCAAATTGCCTCTAATTGAAACATCTTCTTGAAAGCTCTGCATTAAACGCTACACATTGCGGCAGAAAAATTACAACAACAATTTGTATAACAGAATTCAATAATTTATATTGAGTTGCCTAAATTCATATTAATCACCACAATTGTCAAGGTGATTAGAAAAGATTAGTTGTAACACGATGTGGGAAGCCTGTGCCTCCTAAATTTAATAAAAAGAAATTTTATATTAAGAAACCAAAACATCATGAATTAGAAATCGGCAACTAAATCAAATTTAAAGATTCAGTATTATGCGCATTTCCTCTGACAGCAGGTAGCATTTCTTTTTTTTCAGGAGAGGGGGGGGGTTAAATACACCATCCCCATGCCTCCTTGCACAATTAACGATTTTAATACTGAAAATAATCCATAATACATATTATACATAATACTCCTTGCAAAATTAGTTCTGAATTTTCTCTCATAAAACTATTCGATCTATAAGGCAAATTTGTAAACACGACTTTAGGAATGTCAGCTTAATAAAGAGCAAATCTTGCAAAAAAAAGAAAGAAAAAAGAAGGTCATTAATCAGAAATCAATAATTATATTAGACTTAACGATTCATTATTATGCACATTACCTCTAAATGAAACCCTCAGAAAAAAGAAGAAAAAATACCGTGATTTTGTTTGGCCTTGTAAGTTCCACCAAAAGCTTCAGCTTCCAAGGCTTGATCCGTCATTTCAACTTCCTCAACTGATGTGTCGTTGAACTTATACCATTTACTTTTAGACCCAACATACGGACTTGTAGACCTATAAAAAACGTTATCAAAAAATATTTACTACTTTAAATATCACACAGACCTTTATGAACCATTCACACGGTCCTAAGGCTCTTTCCAAAAAAGCAAGGGTTATATACAAAAATATAAGCACATAGTTTTTACCTTGAATTCTTAATATAACCTTTGAAGCCAATTCGACTAAGCCCATATTAAAATTGGCAAAACTCGTTTGACCCCCCCCCCCCAAGATGATATTTTTCTACTAGATGATTGGCATAGCTCTATCAAAACCAGCAATGATTCTTATTTTTGAAGGTGCTCCAATTTCATTTTTAGGATTCTATTTGGCTTATGAGCATTTCATCTATCAATCGCATTACGTCACAGATCCGACAGTAAACCAAGTCCTAAATCACCCCCCAACCCAGAAAAAAACTAAATGTAGGTAAAAAATTTCAGGATTCGGAGCCAGCAGAAAAAATAAAAATTTAAAAAACGCATCAAAATGTATTTTATGCATTTTCATTACGTTTTTACAAGCCGAACAAAATTTTCGGGGGGGGGGGGTCAAACCCTTTATCCCCTCCCATAAATACATCCTTGCAGATATTCTAACCTTACTGTATTATATTTAGTTATTTTTGAAAAGCAAATCTTGCCTTGTATCGTATAGCAACAAATGTAAGCTAATTTTGGCATAAATATTTTAGAAAAGTAGATGAACGAGGATTTCAGGATGAAGGATAAGACAATAAGCGCCTCTCCTACCAACCTCCCAACCAACCTAGTTAAAAAAGGACCTGATCCTTTCCAAACCTATAAAAGAGAATAATCATGCCTTGTATCCTATAGCAATAAATGTAAGCTAATTTTGTCATAAATATTTTAAAATAGTAGATGAACGAGGATTTCAGGATGAAGGGTAATACAATAAGCACCTCTCCTACCAACCTCCCAACCAACCTAGTTAAAAAGGGACCTGATCCTTTCCACACCTATAAAAGAGAATAATCATGCCTTGTATCCTATAGCAATAAATGTAAGCTAATTTTGGCATAAATATTTTAGAATAGAAGATGAACGAGGATTTCAGGATGAAGGATAAGACAATAAGCAACTCTCCTACCAACCTAGTAAAAAAAGGACCTGATCCTTTCCACACCTATAAAAGAGAATAATCATGCCTTGTATCCTATAGAAATAAATGTAAGCTAATTTTGGCATAAATATTTTAAATTAGTAGATGAACTTGGATTTCAGGATGAAGGGTAAGACAATAAGCGCCTCTCCTACCAACCTCCCAACCAACATAGTTGGAAAAGAACCTGATCTTTTCCATACCTACAAAAGAGAATAATCATGCCTTGTATCCTATAACAATAAATGTAAGCTAATCTTGGCATAAATTTTTTAGAATAGTAGATGAACGAGGATTTCAGGATTAAGTATAAGACAATAAGCACCTCTCCTACCAACCTCCCAACCAACCTAGTTAAAAAAGGACCTGATCTTTTCCATACCTATAAAAGAGAATAATCATGCCTTGTATCCTATAACAATAAATGTAAGCTAATTTTGGCATAAATTTTTTAGAATAGTAGATGAACGAGGATTTCAGGATGAAGGGTAAGACAATAAGCGCCTCTCCTACCAGCCTAGTTAAAAAAGGACCTGATCCTTTCCACACCTATAAAAGAGAATAATCATGCCTTGTATCCTATAGCAATAAATGTAAGCTAATTTTGGCATAAATATTTTAGAATAGTAGATGAACGAGGATTTCAGGATGAAGGGTAAGACAATAAGCACCTCTCCTACCAGCCTAGTTAAAAAAGGACCTGATCCTTTCCATACCTATAAAAGAGAATAATCATGCCTTGTATCCTATAGCAATAAATGTAAGCTAATTTTGGCATAAGTTTTTTAGAATAGTAGATGAACAAGGATTTCAGGATGAAGGATAAGACAATAAGCACCTCTCCTACCAACCTAGTTAAAAAAGGACCTGATCCTTTCCACACCTATAAAAGAGAATAATCATGCCTTGTATCCTATAACAATAAATGTAAGCTAATTTTGGCATAAATATTTTAGAATAGTAGATGAACGAGGATTTCAGGATGAAGGGTAAGACAATAAGCGCCTCTCCTACCAACCTCCCAACCAACCTAGTTAAAAAAGGACCTGATCCTTTCCACACCTATCAAAAAGAATAATGACAGGGTTTTGTTTCGTTAAGTCTGGTTGTAAGGTTTGAAATCATGCACTACTTCCCTGCACAGCTTGTGATTTTGGGGTATTTTACGGTGGGAGATTGGATTTTCCTTTTTGTTTGTATATTTATTTTAATATTGTGTTCCTATTGTTCCTTCCTGGCCATGGAGCCTTATGGGGGAGACTAGGTTAAAGTGTCCCTGTTGTGGATTTACTGTTGAATAAACTCTGATACTCTAATCCTATGAATATTTCCTCTTCGAAAACCTTAATTAATGCTTAAAAGCCAAAATTTTTAGTAAATTGTTTAAATACCAATATTTTCAGCAATTTTTTTAGTACCTGTTTAAGTACCTTTTGCCTAACTTGCAAAGTTTAATACTACCAAAGGGACAATACAACACATCTAGGAATGCAACCCATTTGTAAAATTTTATAGACGAAGTTTACAAGAGGCCAAGTTAATGAAATACAGACGACAAGGCAACATTCCACATGGCCTCTGCCACCTGTGGCCACGTGAACATGTTATAATTACCTATTATAATTATTTCAAATTCATTCCATGTCCTTCCACTATTCATTTTTACCAATAGGGAATTATTAAGCAAAAGATGATTTTAAGACAGTCATGGATTTAATATAACCTGTTAGTAAGCTTGATCCAGTGGAGGACTAAATTAGCATTATGCCAAAGGCTGTATCTCGGTAAAACATTCTTTATGGAGGTATTTTGTTTCTGAGATCATCCAGATTCACAAATCGTTTATGAAACAACCCGTTTCATGGGCTAGGAATGAACGGGTCTTAGTCCCTTAGTCCCAGAATCTCTCTCTGCTTAGAAAAGCATATAATGGCTAGACATTAACAATAGGAATCCATTATAAAAGTCTATCATCAGTGAAACTGAAACCGACGAGCTTTAACTTATTAAGAGACCCCTTTGTCACCCTAAAAAAAATGTGCAATTTAGATCCTACCAAATGTCTGTATAAAGTGCAATCCATTTGGCCACTATTAAATCGGGCCATTGATTGAAATTGAGAAAGAAAAAAGATTATATCCCACCATAACAATTCAAATCTACAAAATAACAACTCAGAAAATAATTTTTTTACATTCTATCAAAAGCAATTTAATAGCCAAATCAACCATAGAAATCATTTCTTAGCAAGAATTCTGATTCTATAGCAAATTCTACCTTTTGGTGGGGTAGCTCCTCCTTTTACCTGTGTAAATGGCTAATTTCGAATAAATTATGTATTTTTTTTGCTTATAAGTTTAACATTAAATTTTGATTGAATTTGGAATTAGCAACCAATTCCGATGCTCACGTTACGCATGTGCTAAGCAAGGTATGGATGGGAGTTAAGCAAGTATAGCCGAAGTTTCACAAGCTTCAGACAAATAGACAGGCAGAATTAGTCTTTAAAGCCCTGTCTTCATTATGGCTATTTCAGCCAAGTCAGCCGTGTAAAAGCAAATTTTAAATCAACAAAAACTACTTTTCTGAAAAAAGCCACTTCAAATGCGTCTGATTTGCCTTTTTGAGCCTTAAAAAGTACTAATGAAGACTGTGGCTGCCTGAAAAAGTAAAATAGAACGGGCGACTCTGCCTGAAAAACCCACAATGAAGACACGACCTAAGTCTGCAAGTGACAACACTGCACTAACAGTTGAATCGAAACAAAAATTAAAAACAGTCACGGATTTATAGAAAAATTTGCTGGCTATATAGTGGCGCTATTAAGCGACCGCTTTGTAAATGTATTGTAAAAGGATTGCTTTTATTATTACAGTTCATCCTGTTCTAAGGTATTTTACAATGTCTTATTATCAATGTCTTATGAGGCTTGTCTTGGCTATACTTTTTCCAACATTATCTGTCAGAACTTGTTAGGCCTAAAAACAGTCAGTGAAAACTTTAGATTGCTTAGTAATTATTTACAAGATTTTATAATCAACACAGGGCGACATTGCCTGAAAAGAGCCATAGTGAAGACACGGCTTAATTTATATCACTGACTTTACCTCCTTTCTTTGATGAATGAGTAGTAATGGCCAGCGTTGGCTTGGCCACTATGAACAACTATTCCAACTAGTTCATACATGTAGCTAGATGGATTAGCTGCACTGGCTGATACTTCAGAACCGTCTATGTCTTCTTGTTGCTGGTCTTGTTCTTCTAGCCCTTCTGCCGTTTATGGCTTCATATCTAACATCCAAGTAAAATAATAAAAAAAAAAAAAATAAAAAAAAAATGAGCTTTTGAGGTAAGCAAATAATAGACAAAACAATACAAAAATTAATCAAATCAGAATAGATTATATAATAAAGAAAAGAAGAAAGAAAGAGAAGAAGAAGATAGAACACAATACGCAAATAGCTTAGCCAACTACAAACGGCTCGAAGAGCTTCTTCTAAAATGGGATGAGTCAGAGTAGGGCTGTAAAACTGGAGTGCGTGGAGGTGGGCTCACTATATTAGGTAAGGAGTCGCTCACGCAGATAAGCGCAAGAAGCTAAATGGATCTAGTGAAACGTTTGCAAACTAAATCGCTCACAGTTCAGTAACATTGAAATAACAACGCAGTTTATGTAGAAAAGGTAGGGAATTATTGTTTTCGTGAAGTAATTGAACATTTTTTTCTTTAGGTTCTAGTGGAATTAATGTGGTATTGAAACATTTCTTTAAAAACTTTTCTATGTTTTTATTTTCCCACTGGTTAACGAAAAAAAGAAAAATCCTAAATTAAAGCTTAAATAAGCTCAGGGTGTGAAAAAACTGGGCGCAAATAAATTTTCAAGTAGGTTTTCACAAATAAGCCTTAAATCACTTGAGGCGCATTTTTTATTTTAAAAATTCCCTTAAAAAAACGTTGAAAAATTTCTATCTTACGGAAATGTTTTAAAGCTCCTTTTGTATCTAAATTGGTGATAATTAATTTTTTAATTTGTATTTTTTTTTTTGTAATTTAATTTTATTTAATTTAAATTGTATTTTCTCGCAATTCGTAGTTTAATTTGCAATAATTAAATCCCGGAATTTGGGGAACTGATTTGACAGTAAAAAGCCAACAGCCAGATCGTTTTTTCTCAATGTGTGACCTCAGAATTTACCAAGGTGTAAATTACATTACAAGCAATAAGGGTTGAATCATACTGTTTACCATACCTACAAATAGAATTGTTCCGTTTTCCCTGGCCACTTCGTCTAGAAGGTGTCTTCGTAGAAATTTAGGAGGTGGTGGCCCGATTAGAAATTGAAAGTTCAAGTTTTACTTTTAAAGAGCCAAAAGTAATTAGAGGCCTACTAGCTTCTTCCCTGGAATGTAAAATTTAAAGTCACCTCACCCCCTCCCTAGCACCCCCATTGTCAAAATTAAATTGCAAACATTGTCAAAATTAAATTGTAAAAATATTAAATTGTTAGTACTGTAAAAATCATCCCCTTCCAAAACAGCGAAAATGATAATAAAATTCTTAATTCATTCTTATCACAGAAACTAACTAATTGATTTTTATAGCTATGCCCTGCTTAATTGCATATCCACATTTTTTAAATCCCGTCTTCGATCCTGGGTACCCCCAGAGTCCCCCGTGGTATCGGATTTTGCTATAGAAAATGTGTTCAGAACAGTCGAAAGATTTTATAAGTACACCTTCCGGGTAGACAGGATCCCCACAGCCCCAGAAGCATTGGCACTAAATCAGGTAGATTACCCATTATTCACATATAAAATTTAGTAGAAAGGTTAGAAATTTTCATCTGGGCCATGTAATTGAATAAGAAATCCTAGGAATGATAACTTGTGCCAAGAATTTCCAGACATTATTGAGACTTTCGCCTACTAATTTTTAGATTTCACTAGCTCTTTTATGAATTCACATAGCAAAAAAAAAAAGAAGAAGTGCAACAGTTACAGAAATACGAACACTTTTCTTTCATGATTTAAACAATATGAGCGACAACAACGGCTGTGATTGACCCAGTCCAGTCAGTACTGCTGGTGTAACTCAAGGACAGGAGAAAGAGAAACCCAGAATATAGATGTTTTGTCAACTCCAGGAAATCCACAAATGAGTGAAGATTAGCCTTCGAATTTACAGACAATAACATATGTGACTGACCTGCGTTCTGTCTGACGGTAGTGATTCTATAATCTCCGGATAGGTGTAGGAGCGTATCCAAAATTTGAATAAAAGGGGAAGAGATATTCCCTTACTAATGATCAGTAATCTCTTACGCTTTACGAACTCACCTTGTATTTTTTACACTAAGAATAGCAAAAAGTACAGACAACTACATTTTGAAGAGGTCAACTTCTTAAGTATTTCTTTTTTCATAAGGAAAAATAGGATATTGCAATTATCAAAATACAAAGACTGAAATTTAAAAAAAAGGTTCGTATCATTTATGGAAGCAACGCAATTAATATAAATTCTATACTGAGTGACATCTTTGTTTCGCGTAGAATTACTTCACTATAACCCAAACACATTTATAAGAATACAAAGTTATATTATATATATTATATATAAAATAGCGGCAATATCTTGAAAAAGCAAATAAGAAAGAGTCATCTTTGGTTAGAATGTAAAGCGGATTAGCCATCTTAACAGCAATAGCACAGAAAGCCAGAAACACAATGTTTAGGATATAGAGAAGCTCACTGACATTAGATATAAGTAAAATTAACCTTTGCAAAAAAAAAAAAAAAATCAGCTTTCAGGTTCAGGCTTAAACTTTGCCAAACTCTTATATGATAAAATATACCCTTTAGCCAGTTTTAAGTGCATAGTTGTTTTTGAACTCTTTGATGTTATTGTCCGGTTTTGTACTCCAAATAATGAACTTGACCCATCTGGGCTGGTAACAATGATTTTTTGAAACAAATGTCTTATCTTATTATTATTAAACTGGTCAACGCAATATCACCGGTTTCTACCGGTGTTTAATGGTTGTATCTTGAACAAAAATACCTGAAGGTAGTCATCAAACTTCAAAGAGCGGCCAGCTTCCCAGTCATAATGGAATCGCTTTAATTGTATCACCAATGTTGATGGAAGAGTTTTTATACATAGCCTCTTGATGGCACTGCGCTTTTGGACACATGCCTCGCAATAGTAAGCATTGTCACCTTCAAGAAGTTCGCCTTTGACAAACTGTTCCAATGATTCAATCAAAGTGGAGCTTTTCACAGTGACATTTAGAGCTAAAAATATTGATTCCCTTTCATACCTGAAATAGAAAAATAATCCAAGAAAGGGAATTAGAATAAACCACAAATTAAAGGGTACTTGTGTTTAACCTGAAGGAGGCAACGGAGTATATTGCATAGATTCTATTTACTTACTTCCTTCTTTTACTTGTAATAGCCTCAAAAAGGTTTACCACCTAAAACTGAAACACGTTGTAATTTGAGAGTATTCGATTACAAGGCACAAGGGCCTCGCTTTGACCCCTTACATCGCGCAGATTGAAAACCCTTGAATGACCGTGGTTTAAAGATCATGGAAAATGCATGATTTTCTAAACAAGAAGAGAATGAGAAATGGGAGGGTTGGGGCCACGACCCTAAAAGCCCTTCTTTGGACCCTCAATAATACATATTAAAATACTTTAAAAAATTGGGACGGTTAGAAAGTCTTTTGAACAATTAGGATGAGGAGAAGTGGAGAGGAAACGGGCCGAGGCTTCTTGCTTTCGGCTCTTCTACCTTAGAGTTTAAAAATCCTTGTATGATTCTAATTTTAACAAGCCATATCATATCCAATATTTTCCTGCTAAATGTACCAATCGAAACCTCTATCTTATACAGACTATTTGCATAATCTGAGGGCCTTATCCCTGAGAAAGGTTTTTCTTGAAGTTCTTGTAGAAGAAAAAGAGACTGGTAAAGCATTTTAATAATTACATATGGCCCACAAAACTTCATGTCTAGGCCCCTTGCAGTGAAGTCCTGTACATATGTTAAGTCACCCGTTTTTAGGTCAGGCAATTCATGAACGTGTAAATTATATTGTATGGCCTTTTCTTCACGTGATTTCTTCATTTCTCGTCTGCCAATTTGGCGGATAAGAAATAGCGATTCGACTAGAGCGACTATGTAATCCACATGTCAGGTATACTCTGTCCTGTTGGGACGATTTAACTGCATGTCGAGAAAGGTAGTTAGTTACCTACCAAAAATCATTTCATATGGCGAAAATTTTGTGCTTGCAGAAATACCGGTGTTGATGGCAAGCTGAATTTCGGGCAGGTATTTGCTTCAATTACATTGATTTTGAGAGCAAAAGGCTCTGGCAATTGCCTTGACGGTTTTGACTGAATTTTCACATTGTCCATTACCTCGGGCGTTATATGGCGTGGTTTTAAAGTTTTATTAGGTTTTAAAAAATAGAGTCGTGAGAAAGAGTCTAACTTTAGCGTAAAGAGCGAGGTGTTGAGGAGAGGACAGCCCTTTCATATACGGCATATACGGAATAATTTCTGTTCGTTTTAAGTTTTAATGTCGCTCCTTACTTTCAGTTAAAAAAACTTGTTTTTTTTTAATTTAATTTCTGATCGTTTTTTAAATAATGCTGGGAAATCCGGCGCCCCCTTCATAGAAATGTCCCTTCTTCCAAGAAAAAAATCCTCCGTAGAAAGATCATCCCCTTTAACCCCCTCCTCCGACTCCCCACCAAAATAAATCCCTCCTGAAAACGTTTGTATACTTCCCACTAACCAATACTATATGTAAACAATTGGCAAAGTTAATAACTTGCAGCCTTTCCCCCGAGAACTGTGGGGGATTAAGTCATCCTCAAAGACATATTTGTTAGATTTTTGACAATGCTGAACAAAATGGCTATCTCAAATTTTGATTGGGTGACTTCAGGCAAAAAATTAGCGTGGGAGGGGGCCAAGTTGCCCTCCATTTTTTTGCCACTTAAAAAGGGCACTAGAACTTTTAATTTCTGTTCGAATGAGCCCTCTCACTATATTCTAGGACTACTGGATCGTTACGATCACCACTGGGGAAAAAACAAAACAAAAACCAAACAAATAAACACGCATCCGTTATCTTTCTTCTTGCAATTAAATAAAAAAACAAGTTTTTTAAACTGAAAGTAAGGAGCGACATTAAAACTTAAAACGAACAGAAATTATTCCGTATATGAAAGGGGCTGTCCCCTCTTTTTTAAAACAATAAAAAACTTTAGCGTAAAGAGTGAGGCGTTGAGGAGGGGACAGCCCCTTTCATATACGGAATAATTTAAAACTTAAAACGAACAGAAATTATTCCGTAAATGAAAGGGGTTGTCCCCTCCTCAACGCCTCGCTTTTTTCGCTAAAGTTTTTTATTGTTTTAAAAAATAAAGTTGTGAGGCAGAGTCAAAATTTAGCGTAAAGAGCTAGGGGTTGAGGATGGGACAGCCCCTTTCATATAGGGAATAATTTCTGTTCGTTTTAAGTTTTAGTGTCGCTCCTTACTTTCAGTTAAAAAAACTTGTTTTTTTTATTTAATTTCTGATCGTTTTTTAGTTAATGCAGCTTTTATTTGCATAAAAATTTTACTTTTCTTTTGCTAAATGGATGTCTTTACAAATTAACTTACGTAACTAACTTCTATATTCGTATATTTTTCTTCTGGCAAAAAATACAAAGTTGCAGATTTTTGCAGATATGAGCTTGAAACCTATGTAATAGGGTTTTCTGATACGCTGAATCTGACGGTGTGATTTTCATTAAAATTCTTTCACTTGTAGGGGATATTTCCCCCCTCTTTAAAAAATCGAGTAAATTTTCTCAGGCTCGTAGCCTTTGATGAGTAATACTAAACTTAATAAAATTTATATATTTAGGATCAGCATTATAAACACATTCTTTTGATACATTTATTGACATCAAAATTCCATTTTTAAAAGTTTCGATTACTATTGAGCCGTATCGCTTGTTTTTTATTGTTTTTTTTATTACGTATATGTTATTACGTATATGAAGGGGTTCTCACCTTAGTGAATACCACGCTCTTTACGTTAAAAGTTTAAAAAAATTTGATTCACAAACTCCTGAATCACAAAGGCCACTTAATTAGAATAGATAGCTCTTTTGAAAGCACTAAAAAAACTGTAGCGTAAAGAGCGTGGTATTGACTTGGGGGAGAACCCCCTCACATACGTTATAATTTCTGTTCGTTTTAAGTTCTAATATTCCTTCTTACATTTCAGTTGAAAAAACTTGTTTTTTTTATTTAATTTCTGATCGTTTTTTAAATAATGCTTGGAAATCCGGCACCCCCTTCATAGAAATGTCTCTTACCCCAAAGAAACATCCTCCACGGAAATATTCTCCAGAGTAACCCACTCCTCTAGCCCCCCCCTCCCGAAAAAATCCTTCCTGAAAATGGTTGTATACTTCCCAATAACCAATAAATAATGCTGGCAAGTCCGGCGCCCCCTTCATGGCAATTTCCCTTCCCCCATGAAAACTTCCATCATGAACAGATCCTCCAACATAACTACCGACCCACCCATCCCACCCACTACCAGAAAAAAACCACCTGAAAACTTCTGTATACTTCCCAATAACCAATACTATATGTTAACATTGGGTAAAGTTCATAACTTTTAGCCCTCCCTCTGGGAACTTCGGGGGATTAAGTCACCCTAAAAGACATATTTATCATATTTTCGACCATGCTGAACAAAATGGCTCTCTCAAAATTTTGATCGGGTAACTTTTGGAAAAAAATATGCGTGGGAGGCGGCCTAGGTGCCCTCCAATTTTTTTGGTGGCTTAAACAGTGAACTAGAACTTTTAATTTCCTTTCCAATGAGCCCTCCCACGATATTCTAGGACCATTGGGTCGATACGATCACCCCTGAGAAAAAAAAAAACAAATAAACACGCATCTGTGATCTTTTTTCTGGCAAAAAATGTAAAATTCCATATTTTTATAGATAGGAGCTTGAAACCTCTGCAGTGGGGTTCTCTGATACGTTGAATATGATGGTGGGATTTTCATTAAGGTTCTATATTTTTTAGAGGGTCTTTCCCCCTTTTTTTGAAAATCAGCCTAAATTTCTCAGGCGCGTAACTTTTGATGGGTAGCACTAAACTTGATGTAAGTTATATATTTGAAATCAGCATTGAAATCTGATTCTTTTGATATATCTATTGGTCAATATCCCGTTTTCTAGAGTTTCGGTTACCATTGAGCCGGGTCGCTCCTTACTTACAGTTCGTTACCACGAACTGTTTGAAAAAATACAAAATTCCACATCTTTGCAGATGGGAGTTTGAAACTTCTACAGAAGGGTTTTCTGATACGCTGAATCTGATGGTGTGATTAAAGTTCTATGACTTTTAGGGGGTGTTTCCCCCTTTTTTTCGAAAATAAGGCAAATTTTTTCAGGCGCATAACTTTTGATAGGTAAGATTAAACTTGATGAAACATATATATTTGAAATCAGCATAAAAATAAGATTCTGTTGATGTATCTATTGATATCAAAATTCCGTTTTTTAGAGTTTCGGTTACTATTGAGCCGGGTCACTAAATACTTACAGTTCGTTACCACAAACTGTTTGATAATAGGAACTGTATTGATCACACGTAATTCGTCCACGATTCTGAGTAACCATGGCTTCATTTCGTACCCTGAACTATTTCCTGACGCTTTCTTGGCGTCTAATTCAGTTCCCTTTTTCTCTATGTGCCCTGAACTATTTCCTGACGCTTCCTTGGCGTCTAGTTCAGTTCCCTTTTTCTCTATGTACCCTGAACTTTCCCTGACGCGTCCTTGGCGTCTAGTTCAGTTCCCTTTTTCTCTATGTACCCTGACCTTTTTCCTGGCGCTTCCTTGGCGCCTAGTTCAGTTCCCCTTTTCTCTATGTACCCTGAACTTTCCCTGACAAGTCATTGGCGTCTTTTTCAGTTCCCTTTTTCTCTCTGTACCCCGAAATTCTTCCTGACGCATCCTTGGCGTCTAGTTCGGTTTCCTTTTTCTCTATCAATTATTTTACCAAATTTAAGTCTTCATCTTCTCTTTGTAATTTGGACATTTTCTTTAATTCAATTCCCAAGAAATCCGCTCCTTTGTAAACCCGCGGCGACAAATTCAAGTTCGTCTTCTGTCATTTCGAGAGGTCTAGACTTTTCAATAGTTTCGGTAGCAGGCCTACTCAAAACATCAGATAACTAGTATTTACCAGGCAAATACCAAAATGAAATTGAGGACTTTTCTAAAAGATATTCTAAAAGTAGATGGCGCAGCAGCGAAGTCTCAATCGTTCAGTTGTGCGGGTATTCACAAATCTGTATGCGATATTATGGGTTGTGGTTAAAGTACCTAATCGTCATGGTTACGTAATGTGTAAAGCCGTAATTCAAGTTTGGAAAGGAATCCGTCAGGGTGGGGTAACTTCGCCACCATTGTATAATAATAGTGTGGTTGCACCCCAGAAAAAAGGCTAGAATTAGTTTTGTTTTTAAAGATTTGGACCTTTCCGTACTCACTAACGCTGACAACATCCTGAATGTAAGTAGAACTGTATCGTCTGTTGAGGAGAATTTTTCTGTGCTTAGTAGGGAATATGTCCAAATTGGTCTCAATTTTAATGCTTCGAAGAGCGAGGTCCTTGCTATTGGCAAATCTGTCGGTAATGTTGGATGCGTACAGTTAAGAAATCAGAGTGTTCAGTTATCTGCTTGTTATTAAGTATCTCCTTCTCCCGATAGAGGATAATGTAAAAGCGACAAGGGCTCTCCTTATCTCTCATCTAAGTGAGAAACTTAGGAAAGTGTTCGGTGTGCTAGTTAGTTGTAAAGCTTGCTACAGCACGCGTATTCTCACCCGTGTCTACAACGCTTTTGTGATGCCTAATGTCCTCGCGTTGACTCCATTTTGGAATATGTTTACAGCTACTGATAAGAAGACTATTAGATCTGTATATTTTCGTTCGCGGAATTTCTCTCGTGTATAACCCTATGGGCTAGAAACAAAAGACTAGTGTCAGCCTATGGGTTAATTGAGCCACTAACCGTGGCTGAGCAGCGTCACGGTCGCTATTTTTCTAGGCTTGATAGGACAAACAGCCTCCAATCTGCGATGTGTTAGTAGAAATATTTGAATCTATTCTTGGTAGTACTGTTTCCTTGGTGTACTGTTTCCTTATTTTTTTTTCTTTTGTCTTCTCATCTACTCCATATTGAACCCTTGTGTATTCTTTGGGCAATAAAGATATTGACTGACTGATTGATAACTTGGACGAGAGTTTGCGCATTTTGTAGTGCTGACAGACGGGTTTGCAGTCTATTAGCCAATATGTTTCTTTCCCCAAAATATGATAATCATGCTTTTGCTGCCTGAGTAATAGCAAATAGCTCCCTTGAGAGATTACCGCGTCTTGCAAACTGTTGAGACAGGACTTTGCTGAAAGTCAAGATAAGACGAAATTCGTCGCCATATTTTTCCATAAAAATAGCGTCAGTTGCTATGGCACCATTGTCAACTGCTATATAACAGAGGGGTCTGCCTGTATCTGGGAAGGCAAGAAATACAGATTTTTCATTTGAAAGTTAGTTTTTCAATTTTTGAAAGTTTATTTCTTGCATGTCTTCCCAAACCCATTTTTCTCCTTTCCGAAGTAATTTTGTAAGTGGTGCGGTAAGTTCACCGTAATTGATGTAAATATTTCTGTACCACCCAGTTAGGCCCAAAAAAGGATCGTAGTTCCTTGGGGTTTTTAGGTCTACTGACGTTATTAATGGCTTCCAATTTCTTTTTAAAAGTGTGATTCCTTTGTTTGTTACTGAGTATCCCAGCAGGTTTAGTTGAGAGACAAAGAATTGTACCTTTCCTGCTCCTAACTTTATACTGTGTTGCTTTTGCCTTTGGAAAACCCGTTTAATATACTTCATGTGTTGCCACTCATCTCCAACTGACGAAATACAGATATAATCAAAATACATGGATATTATGTCACCGAAAACGGAGTTATCCAGGAGCAGATTTGCCCACTGGCAAAATACACGTGGCGAGATGTTGGCACCCTGAGGCACAACATTATATGTATACAAAACACCCCTCGGTGAATGAAATCCATAATAACGTCTACTATCAGGATGCAGAGGAACGTTGAAAAACGCATGCTTAAGGTCTAGGACGCTAAAATGTTTCTTGTTGCTAAATTCCTGTAAGACGTCTTGAATTTTTCTGATAGGCCAAGCCGAGTCTTTTACCACTGCCTTTATTGCCCTGCAGTCAAAGACTATTCGTGTGGTTTCCATAGTCCATTCATTCTGTGGCAGTATTTTTCTGTTTTTAAGTTTTCCAACCAGAAAAATTGGAGAATAATATTCTGTTTTTTCCCGGACGGATTATGCCAGTTCCGGCCATACAAGGATGTGTTCTTGCAGTAGTTCTTGTATCTTGAGAGGTAGGTTGAACGAACGTGGCTGTGGAACTGGTTTGGTTTCGTCCATATTGACTCTATATTCCATTAGACTGTTTTTGCCCACGTCATAACAATGAGTAGAAAATACCTCACGAAACTCTTTGAGCAAGACTATTAATTCTGATTTGATTATTCAAATGTGACAACTTAAACTGCGATATGAATTCCATATCACCCGAAGCTGGTACGGATGTTTTATTATCAGAATATTCCTTAATTTCATCTGCTTTAAAGACAGTTATCAAATTATCTGCAACTTCTTGAAAAGTACCTATTATAATCCGCCTAGGAAAAAACATTGGTTCCTCAGAGCTGTTAAAGATCATTAATTAGGGATTTATCATTTCTTACGATATTTGATGAAGCATTTATATATCCTTCCATTCCGCACCATGTCGCCATCAATTGATCTAAAAGCAATTTCAGCAACTTTCATACATCTTGGGGGCAATGAAACTGCTTTTGGTAGAAAGACACTACCATAGAATTGACCTATACTTTTATCTGAATTTGAGCTTTTGAAGCGCATTTGATTATTAGTCATGTCCAATTGAGTACATAAATTATGCAAGAGATCCCATCCAATTAAGATCCCAAAGTCTAAATCTTGAACTACGAAAAATTCCCATTCTTTAGCTTGTTTTTTTTCCATCAGAAATTTGTATCGATAAGGTCGCTTGTGCTTGCGTACAAACACTTTGAGAATTTAGTTGCTTTATCTTTACAGGTGGATGTAAGTTCACGAAAGGGTTCAAGTCCTACCGTCACTGGTTATTTGGTTTCGAATGGGGATCAGTGACGTGACTCTGTAAGCTCAGCCAGAGTCAACCCACTTCTAAATGGGTACCTGGAGAAATCTGAGGAAGGTAAACACAAAGGGTGTGCGAAAGGGCAGGATGGTTGGCCCCCAACCCCCCATTGCGCCTCTTGGCTGAAGGGCCAAGAAACGGAGATCAGCACCGCCGGTTTGGACATCCTTTAATTATTTATTTTTTTCCTACGAGTGGTATACACTTACAAGTTTTAATCCGGCACTTGAAGTTTCTTGTAGTATACTGATTAGGTTCTGTCAGAGTCGTCATTGGTTCTAAAGTAAATGACGTTACAAAGTTCACATCCAAGCATAATTTATTTTTCCAAGACTGTTCCTCTCCTAGCTGATAATGTGCTCTTTATTACTGCAGCTGATAAAGCAAGTTTTAGCTTTGGCTAATATAAAAACTAATCAAGACCCAGATATTGGCTACATGACGTTCGTCTTCAAAGAAACGAAGGTCAGCTACATTCCAGCTACTTCATATCATGACAGTCATTATCTTTATAGGTTACATAGTCCAATTGTTTAATAGACTTTACAAACACTAATGATGGGCCCGTGCCTTTTTTTATCAGATAAATGTCCATTTTCCTTTTTGCTTAGATTTTCCTACGGTATAATTTAATTTACAAGCTAAATTCTCGTTGTCAAGCTAAAAACTTCGTAAGAGAAAACATGTCGGCCTTGTAATACAATTATGTACGAGTCATCACAGGGTTTGCTAAATCCTGGCCAAGTGATTCTCAATTTAAGGACAAGGCAAATTCAATTTTGGGGTTTGATGCATTTGATTGGCCGCGTTCACACGGGGCCACGTCCGACGCAACCCTTGATTTACGTGTACAGATATTTTGTAGTTAATTAAGTTCATGCTCAGTGTAGATAGTAGATAGTGTTGAAGTTGACATTGGAAAATAAAAGTGAATCATTTGTAAAACCGTATTAGATTATCTTCCCCGAACCCTGGTGGGGTTAGGAAAAGAGTATTGAAAACTATCTTCACTGTAGCATCGACCAAAGGAATCGCTCCCTCTCCAAGGATATATTTATTATAGGAGACACAGGTGGTGACACCTCGAGCAAATAATATTGCCCTTACCCCCACCGCATGTAGTACACTTGCCATACCTCCACTGGTTATACCATAAGTGCGGAAGGGCTTATAGAAACCTCGGAACCACTCAATCGCGTTACTGTACTATAGCAGCGCTGCCAGAAGTTACACTGGTAGCGCTAGATAATGTACAACATAGATAGAGACACGTATGCAGGAGGGAAATTTCTCTTCTTCTTCATCTTCATCTCCGGGCTTTTATAACTTAATGTTTTGCAATTCGTTTTCTCTAATAAAGCGAATCCGAGTTTTAGATCCCTGGCAGTTTACTTCTTGCTAAATTGAACCCTGCCCTTTTGTCATGAAGCATCCAAATTTGAAGTACATCCTTGCAATCCTAAAGTCATGCATTTAAGATCTACAAATCATAACTAAATCTTCATTTATGAGAACTTCCTTTGCAAATCTTCTGGTCAGAAAAAAATGCCTTCAAAGCGACTTCGAAAAATGCTTTCCTTGTCAATTATGGCCAAATTTCCGTTAAGCTTACAACGAGATGAATGAAAAACTCAAAAGCACCTGGAAGCAAGAGTGACTGGTACTGTCCATGACGAGCAAGATCGACAGGGGAACCAATCCCTCCCTTATACAAGCTTTCATAACTTAAAGGGTTGTTTGGCATATATTCATTTAATGTTGACATTACTCATCTATAATTTTTACGGATCAACTATAGCGTTAGTCGCCAAATAAAAATCCTATTTAGGCTTTACTTCGGCAATGTAGCATATGAGTTAAAGCTACTCTGTCGTAAACCTGGTGTTATGATTTGTCATGGTATTCCTTACCGGTTCATCATTTCTAAAAAAAAAAGAAAAAAAAATCCTGTGAGTTTTCTCCTTGCAAGATTGACTGATTCCTGCCCTCTAGTCATATACCATCCAAATACGAAGTGGATATTTTCGATTCCGATGTCATGCATATAGAATCCACAAGTTAATCATAAGTGAAATACTCACCTATGAGGGCACTCTTTACAAATCTTCTGGTCAGAAAAAATGCCTCCAAAGCGATTTCGAAAAACTCTTTCCTTGCCAATTTTGGCCAAATATTCGTCAAGATTATCAACAAGATGAATAAAAAACTCAAAAGCATCTGGAAGCAAGAAAAATTATCCATAATGAAAAAGATATATTTTGGAAAACGGAACTTAAAATTGCGATTGAAAAAAGAGCAGGACTATGGATATAAAGAGTAATTAATTCCTATAGTAAGTGATACGGCGTATGAGCAGTGAAAAATCAAATAAAGCTATTTGGATTTTTTCTTTTCCCGAAATTTAAATGCTAGAAATTTTCCATACAATTGGAAATAAATCCTAGAAGTGGATAAAGCTAGGTATAGAGGGGTGTGATTCTTTTCATTTCCTTTAGATTTTCCATTGAATACTACATTAACTATTATATTAATTTAATCCCCCCCCACCAAAAAAGGCTGATTTTATAGCATGTCTCGGAATTATCATGGATGCAGCAATAACTGAAACCAACTGAAGAGCAAAATAAGACCCTTAGTAGTTAGAGTATTTTATGTACCGGAGTTTGCTTGTCCAGTGTGGCATTTCGGTCTTTCTTCAGAGCATATTTATAAGATTGAAAATGTCCAAAAACAAGCACTTAGAATTATATATGGTGAAGAGAAAGTTCCATATCATTATCTACTAGGTAAGTCCAAGCTCACCACTGTGGCCGAGAGAAGGAACCTCCTGTGCCTTCGTTTCGGTACCAAGTCTCTGTCTGTTCGCCAATTACGTTCCATCATCCCCGAGCCCTACCTTCCCGCCCGCAACAAACCATCCCGTATAAAATCACAAAAAGTCCCTAAACTGACTCCCATCCCCGCTAAACATGAAAGATATCGGAAGAATTTTGTTCCGAGTTTTGTTGAGTTGTATAATAGCCAGGAAAACCAGTCATTACTTTTATTGTTATCTATTTATTTATTTCTTTTTGTCTTTAAACTAAGTTTTGACTCATCTTTTTTTTTCTTTATGTATTTTTTTTTATGTTTGCCGTGAAGGTCAATGGATTTTGTTTGACGTGAATGTCAAATTCTTTCGATATGATATGTATATATACTAGTGCTATTTGTGACGTAAAATTCAAATTCCCCAAACATGCTATAAATTTTTTTTTTTAATTCAATTTTATTCTAAAAAAGATTAAAAATCGGGGTTTTTAAAGAAACTATAAAGTGACAAATTTTTCCCATACTACATAATTTTCAAAATAGTAATATTCATTCAGATTCAGTTAAATACTAAATTAAAACTGCAAGAAGACATTTTGGGAAATTTCAAAAGAGCCAAAAATGTCAGACTGAAAATTAAAAGTAAGGTATTGAAATAACCCTGGTCGAAGAGCTTCAGTTTAGTCTCCCACCTTGAAAAAAAAAAATCATTTTTTGCATGGGCAGCACCGATATTGTCTCCCTTTTTTCCCTAGAGGTGATTGTATCAAACCAGTGCTTACAGAATGTTGGAAAATGGTTAATTTCAACAGAATTAAACAAAAGGCAAAGCTGACAAAGAGACAGGGCTCGTACTGTCTCTTTAATTGAAGTAATTTACAAAATATACGATTTCTTTCACACATTTTGAAATTACTTGATTGTTCCATTGGGTGTAATGTTGAGGTTGACAGAGCGTTTAATGACATTAATAAGCAAGGAAAAAAGTAACATAAAAAGGTAAACAAAGAAAAGAAATTAAGGACAAAGAGAGGGAGAGAGAGAATTAAAAGATGAAAAGGGGAGAATGTGTAGTATATAAGGATAATTAAAAAGCTTTTACGTTCTGAGAAGTAAATTTTAAAGGCGAACAAAAACTAAAAATTCCTTTCGTATTTTGAACAAAAGCAAAGTAAACACTACTGTCAGCCTCTAGCATTTTGGGAAGGAAAAAAGCTATTATAGAATTAAAAAACGAACATAAATCCAAATAAAAAAAAGGAACAGCTTTTTCATTTAGAAGTAAAGAAAAGTTATATAAAGAAGGGTTATATAAAGAAGGAGTAATGTTTTCTTTTATATAGTTTATTTCTCATTTTTATATTTCAGTTCAATAGCTTAAGAGAAGAATTTAAACTTTCTTCAGACGACTCATTACAATCAGCAAAAAAGAGGTTGTCTTTGAAAAAAGAGGTGGTCATTCAGCACCAAAATGAAAAATTTTCTACTTGGAAATTTTCTGTGAATAAAAAAAAAACTCAATTTAAATAATGTTCTATGTTTCTATATTTAAGGATCAATTCTCATATTTTTTTGTACCAGTAAACCGACATCATAGTTCATAACTTCAATAATATTCACCTAAATTCACCGACAAAGTCTATCGAAAAGTATTTTTCGATTCTACATACTTTTAGCTTGAGTAACTCCACTTTTAACCAGACGTCTATTTACCGCAGGTATTAAGAAAAGCAGCAGCAGAACCTGTCGGCCACTAGACATAAAAGGAAAACTAGCTTAAACTATTTGTGAGTATAAGCAAGAAATAGTTACCCCCCTCCCAACACGATATTCGAAGTCCCCCCCCTCCAAAAAAAAACAACAAAAAAAACAAGACTACCCTTGAAAATTCCAACTCAAAGCAGAGCAGACTTACTAAAACTACAACTTTGGAAATAATTACTTAAGAAGAGGAAAGACCCCCCCCCCCCCCTCTCTTAATTATGTTATTTGTCCGTCTGTACACGTAAACCTGTCTAATTTCTATTTTACCACTTTCTCCGTAAAATGCAACTTTCTCCCTAGAATGATTTATATCTTACTTTGAATCGAAGAAAAAAAACACTTAATATCATGCTCGAGCCCACGACTCCGAGAAAGGGAGTCTAATGCTCCACTATCTGAGCTAGCCAGGCTTATTAGTCGGTTTTACGCTTCTGGTGTACTAGCCTATGCACATAAACAGGTTTCCTTATTTTTTTTTCTTTCACATATATCTTTTTTCCTTCCTTTTTATTTTACAAAGTAGGGTATTTTTTTCAAAACCACACTGTCTTTCTATGACGAACAAATAAAAGTTTAAATGGAGATAAGTCCTTGTATTAGACAGTGAAAACAGATACAAAACAAATAATAATATAAAAAGAAATAAACATATAAAAAATGCCCTACGTCGTATATATGGGGATCATTTGGCCAATAATGTTTATAACTATAAATTCAATGGCATTCCTTTCCCAATTCGAAGAAGAATGAGCCACCTTCACTAGAAATTCACTTACTTTTAAGCATTATTAAAGAAGAAAAATTTACAACTCAAGACTTTAAATGAACCCTGTTATTGGACCCTCTTAGACAAACCTAGTGAATGAACCAGAAAATATTTGTGACCCAAAAGTAAATATACTGTTCTGTATAAATACGTTTGAAAGGTCTTAAGCCGAACTGGCCAGCCATGACAAAAACCAAAAAACAGAAAAATCTCAGTGAAAAAAAAAAAAAACAACAACAAACGAGACTACGGCCAGTGGAGAGAAAAGAAATGACAAATGCAAAATAACGCGGATATTTCGCCTGTACCCAAACAAGGCGTCTTCAGCACGAAAGAAACAGAAGAGGAACAAGATAAAAAAAAACAAGCTAAAACTAAAAAACCAATAAAACCACCACAAGAAAAGTATATACAATTGGCGGAAACTGATCCACGTAGGGAAAAGATGCTATTATAGAGTAACTTCAGTGAGAACAACAGAGTAACTGAGGAAAAAAAATGGGAATTACTTTAATTATTCTGTTGCGAAATAATCCAAACAATTTTCACATTACCCTACAGTTTTATAACAAATATTATCCTAGGGGTTGTTCGGCACCCAAGATCTATGGTCTACCTAAGATTCATAAGACTGGAGACCCCCTCCGCCCCATTGTGTCAACTTTTCTGTCATCTGTTTCGAAATTAGGAAAAGAGTTGTCGGTAGGATTGCGTCCACTTTTGGGAACACAAAGATCATATTTAAAAAATTTGACTGGTCTTTCTAATAAATTGAGAAATTTTATGTTGGAGGAAAGTTCAATTCTTTGTAGTTTCGATGTTGTTTCCATGTATTCAAATTGTGATTTAAAAAGGTGCGAGGACATTTTAAAAAGTAAATTAGAAAAACACTTTGATTTAATACAAGATGTGATTTTAGCCAGTTTGGATATTGACGTCATTATGAAACTAATTATCCTAGTAAATGAATTTTCTTTTTATTTTGGTTTTAGAGGGGAGTTTTATAGACAAATTTTTGGGTTACCTATGGGGGATTCTCTCTCTGCTTTATTGGCAAATCTTTTCATAGATTCTAATCAAACCCCCGCTACACATAGTTTAAGAATCTCCCCTTGTTTCTGGGGTAGGTTCATGGGTGATGTGGTTTGCGTTTGGAAACATGGATTGAACTCCTTAGACCTATTTTGTAAGCATTTAAATAGTTTTGATAACAATATTAAATTTACAGTTGAGTTTGAGGAAAATAATAAATTATCTTTTCTGGATATTTTATTAATTAAAAGGGATCTTTATTTACATTTCTCAATTTATAGAAAACCTACGCACAATGATAGGTATTCGAATGTTAATTCTTGCCACCCTACGGGGGGGGTTGTAATTTCACTAGTGGATAGAGTCTTTAGAATTTATTCCCAATTTCTGGATTCGGAATTGTTTTACTTGAGGGATATTTTGTTTTGTAACAATTGTTTGTAACAAGTTCATTGACAAAATAATTGAACATAGACGTCTTAAACATGATAGTAGGGTTATTGGGGTTTCTAAGTGTTTAGATTTAAATGTATCAAAAAGTTTCATTTCATTGCCATATGTACCCTGGTTTAGGTGAGAAACTCCACGAATTTTGTGTAAAATTAATATTGATACATGTTTCCAATCGTTGAGGCCAATGGGTAGTTTCTTTAGTTCTGGTAAGGATTTAACCCGGGGAAATTTGGTAGGTGAGGTGTATAAGCAGCTTGAAAGTCCATATATGGACTTTAAAGCTGCTTTTAATGATTGCATATGAAATCTTGATGGACTTTTTTTTGCCTGGATAATGGGATTAATTTCGGCTATGTTTTGAACCAAGACTGTTTTAGGCTGAGCTAAGAAAAGTGATAATGTTTTCGCATTCAGCTATTCTTAATTTTATCAAATCAAACATTCGATCGGGTATTGATGATGAAGTTATTATTAATGATGCGGTGGAGTTTTTCCCTGAAAATACTCTCAAAGATGCTAAAGTTGATTTATGGGCAGAAATATACCTAGTAGTAAAACAGCACCAAGGAGACAAGGTGATAATGCCTCCGCTCGTGAAAGATATGACTGATTTACTTCGGAAGTGTGAAAATGAGGAGCTAACAGTGCCAACGTACGTAATTATTTCACCCACTGAAGTGCCTGTAATTCCTGCTGTTTCTTATCACAAACTTGCTTCCAAAATTTGTGCTCTGGATATTACCCTTAACTTCATCAAAGAAAAGGTAACAGCTTATGATTTAAATTTTCCGTCACTTCCCATTCCTTATGCAAGTCCTCATATTGAAAGCACTGCCACCATTATCATTTAAAAAGTGCCTACTAAACTTGACGACCCTTCAAAACGGGCTCATGCTATTAATAAAATCCCTGGCCATGAAGCTATTCACAGCATAAGGCTTTCGCCTTCTGGCGATAAGCTGCTTGTTCAGATTAGTCAATCTGCAGCAAAGATTTTCAGCGATGCGGTTCCAACCGTATTGAATAGCTGTGACGTCATGATTCAAGAAAAGAAATTTCATGGCATTGTTAAGGGGGTGCCCACTAATTATGAGGCGATAATTTTTAAGAAATGTGAAGGTGTCATCGACGCTGAACGTTTGGGAAAATCCCTGGCTGTGAAAATTACCTTTGCTGATGCTGTAGCCCAGAGTAATAGCCAACGACTCAGGCTCAAGGTGTGCTATGAATCATTCCGGGTTTTTGAATTCCTGCGGCCGCCCCGTTGCTGTCATAATTGTCAATCTCCCAACCACATGAAAACCAAATGCGATAAGCCAACAGAATGCAGCTACTGTGCCGGCTCTCATGTATCATCCTGTGATTCACCCTGTGTTTTTGATCCAAAATACGCTAATTGTGAGGGTAATCAT